>NW_027512836.1:0-58290 GCF_048772815.1 Callospermophilus lateralis
TGAAAGGGGTGGCCAAGCTTCAAGAAATTAGGAGTTTCCGAAATACCAGCAAACAGTTTTTCACCCATCTTGATGATACTTGGTGTTAATGAAAAGTACACAAATCCCACTTGGCTCACCAAATTGTGTTCTTCTAGGTTGAAGTGTACGTTTACAGTAGCAGTTTTTATTTTTAGGTTTCACTTTGTTCTCTCCTATATAGATAGATGAATTTGGAACTCTAAATCCAACAAGGTTTGTAGTAGCTCTTTGAAACTTCACAAAAAAAGTAGTGCTCAGTTTTGTCTCTATGATTTGTTTCTTCTTCAAGTAGCCCAGGCAGCGACTGTGGAAAAGCATTTCCATTGAAAGGGGTTGCCAAGCTTCCAAGAAATTACGGGTTTTCGAAATACCAGCAAATATTTTTTCACCCAATCTTGATGATACTTGGTGGTAATGACATGCACACAAATCCCACTTGGTTCACCAAATTTTTTCTTCTATGTTGAAGCGTTCATTTACAATAGCAGTTTTATTTTTAGGTTCACTCTGTTCTCTCCTATATAGATAGATGAATTTGGAACTCTAAATCCAACATGGTTAGTAGTAGCTCTTTGAAACTTGACAAAATAAAGGAGTTCTCAGTTTTGTCTCTATGATTTGTTTCCTCTTCAAGTAGCCCTAAGCAGAGACTGTGGAAAAGCACTTTCATTGAAAGGGTTTGCAAAACTCCAAAGAAATTACGGGTTGCGAAATACCAGCATATATCTTTTCACCCAATCTTGATGATACTTGGTGGTAATGACAAGTACAGAAAACCCACTGGGCTCACCAAATTTTGTTTTTCTAGGTTGAAGCGATTGTTTACAGTAGCAGTTTTATTTTTAGTTTCACTCTGTTCTCTCCTATATAGATAGATGAATTTGGAACTCTAAAATCAACATGGTTGTAGTAGCTCTCTGAACCTTGACAAAATAATGGAGTTCTCAGTTTTGTCTCTATTTTTTGTTTCCTCTTCAAGTAGCCCTAGGCACAGACTGTGGAAAAGCACTTTCACTGACAGTTGTTGTCAAGCTTCTAAGAAATAACGAGTTTCCAAAATACCAGCAAATATTTTTTCACCCAATTTGATGATACTGGTGGTAATGATCAGTACACAAATCCCACTTGATCACCAAATTTGGTTCTTCTAGGTTGAAGCGTTCGTTTACAGAGGCAGTTTATATTTTTAGGTGTCCCTCTGTTCTCTCCTATATAGATAGATGAATTTGGAACTCTAAATACAACATAGTTTGTAGTAGCTCTTTGAAACTTGAAAACACAAAGTAGTTCTCAGTTTTGTCTCTATGATTTGTTTCCTCTTCAAGTAGCCCTACTCACAGACTGGGGAAAAGCACATTCATTGAGAGGGGATGCCAAGCTTCTAAGAAATAACGAGTTTCCGAAATACCAGCAAATATTTTTTCACCCAATCTTGATGATACGTGTTGGTAATGATCAGTACACAAATGCCACTTGGCTCACCAAATTGTGTTCTTCTAGGTTGAAGCGTTCGTTTACAGTAGCAGTTTTTATTTTTAGGTTTCACTTTGTTCTCTCCCATATAGATAGATGAATTTGGAACTCTAAATCCAACATGGTTTGTAGTAGCTCTTTGAAACTTCATAAAATAAAGGAGTTCTCAGTTTTTTCTCTATGGTTTGTTGCCTCTTCAAATGGCCCTAGGCAGAGACTGGGGAAAAGCACTTTCATTGAAAGGGGTTACGAACCTTCCAAGATATTAGGAGTTTCCGAAATACCAGCAAACAGTTTTTCACCCAATCTTGATGATACTTGGTGTTAATGACAAGTACACAAATCACACTTGGCTCACCAAATTGTGTTCTTCTAAGTTGAAGTGTTCGTTTTCAGTAGCAGTTTTATTTTTAGGTTTCACTCTGTTCTCTTTTATATAGATAGATGAATTTGGAACTCTAAATCCAACATGGTTTGTAGTAGCTCTTTGAAACTTGAAAAAATAAAGGAATTCTCAGTTTTTGTCTTTGTTATTTGTTTCCTCTTCAAGTATCGCATGCAGAGACTGTGGAAAAGCACTTCCATTGAAAGGGGTGGCCAAGCTTCCAATATATTACGGTTTTCCGAAATACCAGCAAATTTTTTTCACCCAATCTTGATGATACTTGGTGGTAATGACAAGTATACAAATCCCACTTGGCTCACCAAATTTTGTTCTTCTAGGTTGAAAGCGTTCGTTTACAGTAGCAGTTTTTATTTTTAGGTTTCACTCTGTTCTCTCCTATATAGATAGATGAATTTGGAACTCTAAATCCAACATGGTTTGTAGTAGCTATGAAACTTGACAAAATAAAGGGGTTCTCAGTTTTGTCTCTATGAATTGTTCCTCTTCAAGTACACTATGCACACATTGTGAAAAAGCACTTTCATTGAGAGGGGTTGCCAAGCTTCTAAGAAATAACGAGTTTTCGAAATACAAGCAAATATTTTTTCACCCAAGCTTCATGATACTTGGTGGTAATGACAAGTACACAAATCCCACATGGCTCACCAAATTTTGTTCTTCTAGGTTGAAGCGTTCGTTTACAGTAGCAATTTTTATTTTTAGGTTTCACTCTGTTCTCTCCTATATAGATAGATGTATTTGGAACTCTAAATCCAACATGGTTTTAGTAGCTCTTTGAAACATGACAAAATAAAAAAGTTCTCAGTTTTTTCTCTATGGTTTGTTTCCTCTTCAAATGGCCTCATGCAAAGACTGGGGAAAAGCACATTCATTGAGAGGGTTGCCAAGCTTCTAAGAAATAACGAGTTTCCGAAATACCAGCAAATATTTTTTCACCCAATCTGGATGATACGTGGTGGTAATGATCAGTACACAAATGCCACTTGGCTCACCAAATTGTGCTCTTCTAAGTTGAAGCGTTCGTTTACAGTAGCAGTTTTTATTGTTAGGATTCACTCTGTTCTCTCCAATTAGATAGATTAATTTGGAACACTAAATCCAACATGGTTTGTAGTAGCTTTTTTGAAACTTGACAAAATATAGGAGTTCTCAGTTTTGTCTCTATGGTTTGTTTCCTCTTCAAGTAGCCCTAGGCACAAACTGTGGAAAAGCACTTTCATTGAAAGGGGTTGCCAAGCTTCTAAGAAATAACGAGTTTCCGAAATACCAGCAAATATTTTCTCACCCAGTCTTGATGATAATTGGTGGTAATGATCGGTACACAAATCTCACTTGACTCACCAAATTTTGTTCTTCTAGTTTGAAGCGTTAGTTTACAGTAGCAGTTTATATTTTTAGGTTTCCCTCTGTTCTCTCCTATATAGATAGATGAATTTGGAACTCTAAATCCAACATGGTTTGTAGTAGCTTTTTGAAACTTGAAAAAATTAAGGAGTTCTAAGTTTTGTCTCTATGATTTATTTCCTCTTCAGTAGCCCTAAGCAGAGACTGTGGAAAACCACTTTCATTGAAAGGGGTTGCCAAGCTTCCAAGAAATTAGGAGTTTCCGAAATACCAGCAAATATTTTTTCACCCAATCTTTGATGATACTTGGTGGTAATGACAAGTACACAAATACCAATTGGCTCACCAAATTTTGTTCTTCTAGGTTGAAGCGTTCGTTTACAGTGGCAGTTTATATTTTTAGGTTTCCCTCTGTTCTCTGCTATATAGATAGATGAATTTGGAACTCTAAATCCAACATGGTTTGTAGTAGTTCGTTGAAACTTGAAAAAATAGAAAAGTTCTCAGTTTTGTCTCTATTTGTTTGTTTCCTCTTCAAATAGCCCTAGGCACAGACTGGGGAAAAGCACATTAATTGAGAGGAGTTGCCAAGCTTCTAACAAATAACGAGTTTCAGAAATACCAGCAAATATTTTTTTCACCCAATCTTGATGATAATTGGTGGTAATGACAAGTACACAAATCCCACTTGGCTCACGAAATTTTGTTCTTCTAGGTTGAAGCGTTCGTTTACAGTAGCAGTTCATATTTTTAGGTGTCCCTCTGTTCTCTCATATATAGGTAGATCAATTTGGAACTCTAAATACAACATGGTTTGTAGTAGCTCTTTGAACTTGACAAAATAAAGGAGTTCTCAGTTTTGTCTCTATGATTTGTTTCCTCTTCAAGTAGCCCCAGCTACAGACTGTGGAAAAGCACTTTCCTTGAGAAGGTTTTCAAAGCTTCTAAGAAATAACGAGTTTCCGAAATACCAGCAAATATTTCTTCACCCAATTTTGATGATACTTCATGGTGATGAACAGTACACAAATACAACTTGGCTCAACAAATTGTGTTCTTCTAGGTTGAAGCGTTGGTTTACAATAGCAGTTTTTATTTTTAGGTTTCACTCTGTTCTCTTTTATATAGATAGATGAATTTGGAACTCTAAATGCAACATGGTTTGTAGTAGCTATGAAACTTGACAAAATAAAGGAGTTCTCAGTTTTGTCTCTATGAATTGTTTCCTCTTCAAGTACACTATGCACACACTGTGAAAAAGCACTTTCATTGAGAGGGGTTGCCAAGCTTCTAAGAAATAACGAGTTTTCGAAATACGAGCAAATATTTTTTCACCCAATCTTGATGTTACGTGGTGGTAATGATCAGTACACAAATCCCAATTGGCTCACCAGATTTTGTTCTTGTAGGTTGAAGCGTTCGTTTACAGTAGCAGTTTTTATTTTTAGGTTTCCCGCTGTTCTCTCTGATATAGATAGATGAATTTGGAACTCTAAATCCAACATGGTTTGTAGTAGCTCTTTGAAACTTGACAAAATAAAGTAGTTCTCAGGTTTGTCTCTATGATTTGTTTCCTCTTCATGTAGCCCTAAGCAGAAACTGTGGAAAAGCACTTTCATTGAAAGGAGTTGCCAAGCTTCCAAGAAATTACGAGTTTCCGAAATAACAGCAAATATTTTTTCAGCCAATCTTGATGATACTTGGTGGAAATGATCAGTACACCAATCCCACTTGGCTCACCAAATTTTGATCTTCTCGGTTGAACCGTTCGTCTACAATAGCATTTTTATTTTTAGGTTTCCCTCTGTTCTCTCCTATATAGATAGATGAATTTGGAACTCTAAATCCAACATGGTTTGTAGTAGCACTTTGAAACTTGACAAAATAAAGTAGTTCTCAGTTTTGTCTCTATGGTTTGTTTCCTCTTCATGTAGCCCTAAGCAGAAACTGTGGAAAAGCACTTTCATTGAAAGGAGTTGCCAAGCTTCCAAGAAATTACGATTTTCAGAAATACCAGCAAATACTTTTTCACCCAATCTTGATATTACTTGGTGGTAATGACAAGTACACAAATCACACTTGGCTCCCAAATTTTGATCTTCTAGGTTGAAGCGTTCGTTTTCGGTAGCAGATTTTATTTTTAGGTTTCACTTTGTTCTCTCCAATATAGATAGATGAATTTTGAACACTAAATCCAATATGGTTTTAAGTAGCTCTTTGAAACTTGACAAAATAAAGGCGTTCTCAGTTTTGCCTCTAGGGTTTGTTTACTCTTCAAGTAGCCCTAGGCACAGACTGTGGAAAAGCACTTTCATTGAGAGGGGTTGCAATCTTCTAAGAAATAACGAGTTTCCGAAATACCAGCAAATATTTTTTCTCCCAATCTTGAAAATACTTGGTGGTAATGATCAGTACACCAATCCCACTTGGCTCACTAAATTTTATTCTTCTAGGTTGAAGCGTTCGTCTACAGTAGCAGTTTTTATATTTAGGGTTCACTCTGTTCTCTTCTATAGAGATAGATGAATTTGGAACTCTAAATCCAACATGGTTTGTAGTAGCTCTTTGAAACTTGACAAAATAAAGGAGTTCTCAGTTTTTTCTCTGTGGTTTGTTTCCTCTTCAAGTAGCCCAAGGCACAGACTGTGGAAAAGCACTTTCATTGACAGGGGTGGCCAAGCTTCTATAAAATAACGAGTTTCCGAAATACCAGCAAATATTTTTTCACCCAATTTTGATGATACTTGGTGGTAATGATCAGTACACCAATCCCACTTGGCTCACCAAATTTTGTTCTTGTAGGTTGAAGCTTTCGTCTACAGTAGCAGTTTTTATATTTAGGTTTCACTCTGTTCTCTTTCATATATATAGATGAATTTGGAACTCTAATACAAACATGGTTTGTAGTAGCTCTTTGAAACTTGACAAAATAAAGTAGGTCTCAGTTTTGTCTGTATGGTTTGTTTCCTCTTCAAGTAGCCTTAGGCACAGACTGTGGAAACGCACTTTCATTGAGAGGGGTTGCCAAGCCCCTAAGAAATAATGAGTTTTCGAAATACCAGCAAATATTTTTTCACCCAATCTTGATAATACTTTGTGGTAATGATCAGTACACCAATCTCACTGGGCTCACTAAATTTTGTTCTTCTAGGTGGAAGTGTTCGTCTACAGTAGCAGTTTTTATATTTAGGGTTCACTCTGTTCTCTTCTATAGAGATAGATGAATTTGGAACTCTAAATCCAACATGGTTTGTAGTAGATATTTGAAACTTGACAAAATGAAGGAGTTCTCAGTTTTGTCTCTATGATTTGTTTAATCTTCAAGTAGCCCTAAGCAGAGACTGTGGAAAAGCAATTTCATTGAAAGGAGTTGCCAAGCTTCCAAGAAATTACGATTTTCAGAAATACCAGCAAATACTTTTTCACCCAATCTTGATGATACTTGGTGGTAATGACAAGTACACAAATCCCACTTGGCTCCCAAATTTTGATCTTCTAGGTTGAAGCGTTCGTTTTCAGTAGCAGAATTTATTTTTAGGTTTCCCTCTGTTCTCTCTTATATAGATAGCTGAATTTGGAATTCTAAATCCAACATGGTTTGTACTAGCTCTTTGAAACTTGACAAAAAAAGTAGTTCTCAGTTTTGTCCCTATGGTTTGTTTCCTCTTCAAGTAGCCCTAGGTACAGATTGTGGAAAAGCATTTTCATTGAGAGGGGTTGCCAAGCTTCTAAGAAATAAAGAGTTTCCAAAATACCAGCAAATATTTTTTCACCCAATCTTCATGACACTTGGTGGTAATGATCAGTACACAAATCCCACTTGGCCTTCAAATTTTGTTTTTCTAGGTTTAAGAGTTCGTCTACAGTAGCAGTTTTTATATTTAGGTTTCACTCTGTTCTCTCCTATATAGATAGATGAATTTGGAACTCTAAATCCAACATGGTTTGTAGTACCTGTTTGAAACTTGAGAAAATAAAGGATTTCTTAGTTTTTTCTCTAAGGTTTGTTTCCTCTTCAAGTAGCCCTATGCACAGACTGTGGAAAAGCACTTTCATTGGGAGGGGTGGCCAAGCTTCTACGAAATAACGAGTTTCCGAAACACCATCAAATATTTTTTCACCCAATTTGATGATACTTGGTGGTAATGATGAATCCACAAATCGCACTTTGCTCAACAAATTTTGTTCTTCTAGGTTTAAGCGTTCGTCTACAGTAGCAGTTTTTATATTTAGGTTTCACTCTGTTCTCTCTTATATAGATAGATGAATTTGGAACTCTAAATCCAACATGGTTTGTAGTAGCTCCTTGAAACTTGACAACATAAAGGAGTTCTCAGTTTTGTCTCTATGGTTTGTTTCCTCTTCAAGTAGCCCTAGGCACAGACTGTGGAAAAGCACTTTCATTGAGAGGGGTTGCCAAGCCTCTAAGAAATAATGAGTTTTCGAAATACCAGCAAATATTTTTTCACCCAATCTTGATGGTGCTTGGTGGTACTGATGGGTACAGAAATCCCACTTGACTCACCTAATTTTGTTCTTCCAGTTTGAAGCGTTCGTTTAAAGTAGCAGTTTATATTTTTAGGTTTCCCTCTGTTCTCTGCTGTATAGATAGCTGAATTTGGAACTCTAAATCCAACATGGTTTGTACTAGCTCTTTGAAACTTGACAAAAAAAGTAGTTCTCAGTTTTGTCTCTATGATTTCTTTCCTCTTCAAGTAGCCCTAAGCAGAGACTGTGAAAAAGCATTTTCATTGAAAGAGGTTGCCAAGCTTCCAAGAAATTATGAGTTTCCGAAATACCAGCAAATACTTTTTCACCCAATCTTGATTATAAGTGGTGGTAATGACAAGTACACAAATCCCACTTGGCTCACCAAATTTTGTTCTTCTCGGTTGAAGCATTCGTTTACAGTAGCAGTTATTATTTTTCGGATTCACATTGTTCTCTCCTATATAGATAGATGAATTTGGAAATCTAAATCCAACATGGTTTGTAGTAGCTCCTTGAAACTTGACAAAATAAAGGAGTGCTCACTTTTGTCTCAATGGTTTGTTTCCTCTTCAAGTAGCCCTAGGCACAGACTGTGGAAAAGCACTTTCATTGAGAGGGGTTGCAAGCTTCTAAGAAATAATGAGTTTCCGAATTACCAGGAAATATTTTTTCACCCAATTTTTATGATACTTGGTTTTAATAATCAGTACACCAAACCCACTTGGCTCACCAAATTTTGTTTTTCTAGGTTGAAGCGTTCGTCTACAGTAGCAGTTTTTATATTAAGGTTTCAATCTGTTCTCTTCTATATAGATACATGAATTTGGAACTCTAAATCCAACATGGTTTGTAGTAGCTCGTTTGAACTTTACAAAATAAAGGAGTTCTCAGTATTGTCTCTAGGGTTTGTTTCCTCTTCAAGGAGCCCTAGGCACAGATGTGGAAAAGCACTTTCAATGAAAGCGGTTGCCAAGCTTCAAAGAAATAACGAGTTTCCGAAATACCAACAAATATTTTTTCACCCAACCTTGATGATACCTGGTGGTAATGATCGGTACACAAATCCCACTTGACTCAACAAATTTTGTTCTTCTAGTTTGAAGCGTTCGTTTACAGTAGCAGTTTATATTTTTAGGTTTTCCTCTGTTCTCTCCTATATAGATAGATGAATTTGGAACTCTAAATCCAACATGGTTTGTAGTAGATCTTTGAAACTTGACAAAATAAAGGAGGTCTCCGTTTTGTCTCTATGATTTGTTTCCTCTTCAAGTAGCCCTAAGCAGAGACTGTGGAAAAGCACTTCCATTGAAAGGGGTTGCCAAGCTTCCAAGAAATTACGAGTTTCTGAAACACCAGCAAACATTTTTTCACCCAATCTTGATGATACTTTTTGGTAATGATCGGTACAGAAATCCCACTTGACTCACTAAATTTTGTTCTTCTAGTTTGAAGCGTTCGTTTACAGTAGCAGTTTATATTTTTAGGTTTCCCTCTGTTCTCTCCTATATAGATAGCTGAATTTGGAACTCTAAATCCAACATGGTTTGTTCTAGCTCTTTGAAACATGACAAAAAAAGTAGTTCTCAGTTTTGTCCCTATGGTTTGTTTCCTCTTCAAGTAGCCCTAGGTACAGATTGTGGAAAAGCATTTTCATTGAGAGGGGTTGCCAAGCTTCTAAGAAATAACGAGTTTCCAAAATACCAACAAATATTTTTTCACCCAATCTTGATGATACTTGGTGGTAACGATCAGTACACAAATCCCACTTGGCCATCAAATTTTGTTTTTCTAGGTTTAAGAGTTCTTCTGCAGTAGCAGTTTTATATTTAGGTTTCACTCTGTTCTCTCCTATATAGATAGATGAATTTGGAACACTAAATCCAACATGGTTGGTAGTGCCTGTTTGAAACTTGAGAAAATAAAGGAGTTCTCAATTTTGTCTCTATTACTTGTTTCCTCTTCAAGTAGCCCTAAGCAGAGACAGTGGAAAAGCACTTTCATTGAAAGGGGTTGCCAAGCTTTCAAGAAATTACGAGTTACTGAAATACCAGCAAATATTTTTTACCCAAACTTGATGATACTTGGTGGTAATGACAAGTACACAAATCCCACTTGGCTCACCAAATTTTGTTCTTCTAGGTTTAAGCGTTCATTTACAGTAGAAGTTTTTATTTTCAGGTTTCACTCTGTTCTCTCTTATATAGATAGATGAATTTGGAACTCTAAATCCAACATGGTTTGTAGTAGCTCTTTGAAACTTTACAAAAAAAGTAGTTCTCAGTCTTGTCTATATGATTTGATTCCTCTTCATGTAGCCCCAAGCAGAGACTGTGGAAAAGCACTTTCATTAAAAGGAGTTGCCAAGCTTCCAAGAAATTACGATTTTCAGAAATACCAGCAAATACTTTTTCACCCAATCTTGATGATACTTGGTGGTAATGACAAGTACACAAATCCCACTTGGCTCCCTAATTTTGATCTTCTAGGTTGAAGCGTTCATTTTCAGTAGCAGATTTTATTTTTAGGTTTCACTTAGTTCTCTCCTATATAGATAGATGAATTTGGAACTCTAAATCCAACATGGTTTTTAGTAGGTCTTTGAAACTTCACAAAATAAAGGCGTTCTCAGTTTTGTCTCTATGGTTTGTTTACTCTTCAAGTAGCCCTAGGTACAGACTGTGGAAAAGCACTTTCATTTAGAGGGGTTGCAATCTTCTAAGAAATAACTAGTTTCCGAAATACCAGCAAATATTTTTTCACCCAATCTTGATAATACTTGGTGGTAATGATCAGTACACCAATCCCACTTGGCTCACTAAATTTTATTCTTCTAGGTTGAAGCGTTCGTCTACAGTAGCAGTTTTTATATTTAGGGTTCACTCTGTTCTCTTCTATAGAGATAGATGAATTTGGAACTCTAAATCCAACATGGTTTGTAGTAGCTCTTTGAAACTTGACAAAATAAAGGAGTTCTCAGTTTTGTATCTAAGGTTTGTTTCCTCTTCAAGTAGCCTTATGCACAGACTGTGGAAAAGCACTTTCATTGGGAGGGGTTGCAAAGCTTCTACGAAATAACGAGTTTCCGAAACACCAGCAAATATTTTTTCACCCAATCTTGATGATACTTGGTGGTAATGATAAGTCCACAAATCGCACTTTGCTCAACAAATTTTGTTCTTCTAGGTTTAAGCGTTTGTCTACAGTAGCAGTTTTTATATTTAGGTTTCACTCTGTTCTCTCTTATATAGATAGATGAATTTGGAACTCTAAATACAACATGGTTTGTAGTAGCTCTTTGAAACTTGACTAAATAAAGGAGTTCTCAGTTTTGTCTCTATGGCTTGTTACCTGTTCAAGTAGCCCTAAGCAGAGACAGTGGAAAAGCAATTTCATTGAAAGGGGTTGCCAAGCTTCCAAGAAATTTCGAGTTTCCAAAATACCAGCAAATATTGTTTCACCCAATCTTGATGATACTTGGTGGTAATGATCAGTCCACAAATGCCACTTGGCTCACCAAATTTTGTTCTTCTAGGTTTAAGCGTTCGTCTACAGTAGCAGTTTTTATATTTAGGTTTCTCTCTGTTCTCTCTTATGTAGATTGATGAATTTGGAACTCTAAATACAATATGGTTTGTAGTAGCTCTTTGAAACTTGACAAAATAAAGGAGTTCTCAGTATTGTCTCTATGGTTTGTTTCCTCTTCAAGTAGCCCTAGGCACAGACTGTGGAAAGGCACTTTCTTTGAAAGGGGTTGCCAAGCTTCGAAGAAATAACGAGTTTCCGAAATACCAGCAAATATTTTTTCACCCAATCTTGATGATACTTGGTGGTAATGATCGGTACAGAAATCCCACTTGACTCACCAAATTTTGTTCTTCTACTTTGAAGCGTTCGTTTACAGTAGCAGTCTATATTTTTAGGTTTCCCTCTGTTCTCTCCTATATAGATACCTGAATTTGGAACTCTAAATCCAACATGGTTTGTACTAGCTATTTGAAACTTGACAAAGTAAAGGAGTTCTCAGTTTTGTCTCTATGATTTGTTTGCTCTTCAAGTAGCGCTAAGCAGAGAATGTGGAAAAGCCCTTTCATTGTAAGGGGTTGCCAAGCTTCTAAGAAATTACGAGTTTCTGAAATACAAGCAAATATTTTTTGACCCAATCTTGATGATACTTGGTGGTATTGACAAGTACTCAAATCCCACTTGGCTCACCAAGTTTTGATTCTCTAGTTTGAAGCGTTCGTTTACAGTAGCAGATTTATTTTTGGTTTCACTCTGTTTTCTCCTATATAGATACCTGAATTTGGAACTCTAAATCCTACATGGTTAGTAGTAGCTCTTTGAAACTTGAAAAATAAAGGAGTTCTCAGTTTTGTCTCTATTTTTTGTTTCCTCTTCAAGTATGCCTAGGCACAGACTGTGGAAAAGGACTTTCATTGAAACGAGTTGCCAAGATTCCAAGAAATTACGATTTTCCGAAATAGCAGCAAATACTTTTTCACCCAATCTTGATGATACTTGGTGGTAATGACAAGTACACAAATCCCACTTGGCTCCCAAATTTTGTTCTTCTAGGCTGAAGCGTTCGTTTTCAGTAGCAGTTTTTATTTTTAGGTTTCACTTTGTTCTCTCCTATATAGATAGATGAATTTGGAACTCTAAATCTAACATGGTTTGTAGTAGATCTTTGAAACTTGACAAAATAAAGTCGTTCTCAGTTTTGTCTCTAAGGTTTGTTTCTGCTTCAAGTAGCCCTACGCACAAGACTGTGGAAAAGCACTTTCATTGAGAGGGGTTGCAAGCTTCTAAGAAACAATGAGTTTCTTAAATACCAGCAAATATTTTTTCACCCAATCTTAATGATACTTGGTTTTCATAATCAGTACACCAATCCCACTTTGCTCACCAAATTTTGTTTTTCTAGGTTGAAGCGTTCGTCTACAGTAGCAGTTTTTATATTTAGGTTTCACTCTGTTCTCTTCTATATAGATACATGAATTTTGAATTCTAAATCCAACATGGTTTGTAGTAGCTCTTTGAAACTTGACAAAATAAAGGAGTTCTCAGTATTGTCTCTATGGTTTGTTTCCTCTTCAAGTAGCCCTAGGCACAGACTGTGGAAACGCACTTTCATTGAAACGGGTTGCCAAGCTTCGAAGAAATAACGAGTTTCCGAAATACCAGCAAAAATTTTTTCACCCAATCTTGATGATACTTTGTATTAATGACAAGTACACAAATCCCACTTGGCTCACCAAATTTTGTTCTTCGAGGTTGAAGCGTTCGTCTACAGTAGCAGTTTATATATTTAGGTTTTTCTCTGTTCTCTCCTATATAGATAGATGAATTTGGAACTCTAAATCCACCACGGTTTGTAGTACCTCTTTGAAACTTGACAAAATAAATTACTTCTCTGTTTTATCTCTATGGTTTGTTTCCTCTTCAAGTAGCCCTAGGCACAAACTCTGGAAAAGCACTTGCATTGAAAAGTGTTGCCAAGCATCCAAGGAATAACGAGATTCCGAAATACCAGAAAATATTTTTTCACCCAATCTTGATGATACTTGGTGGTAATGATCAGTACACAAATCCCACTTGGCTCACCAAATTTTGTTCTTCTAGGTTGAAGCTGTCGTCTACAATAGCAATTTTTATATTTAGGTTTTCCTCTGTTCTCTCCTATATAGATAGATGAATTTGAAACTCTAAATCCAACATGGTTTGTAGTAGCTCCTTGAAACGTGACAAAATAACGGAGTTCTCAGTTTTGTCTCTATGGTTTGTTTCCTCTTCAAGTAGCCCTAGGCACAGACTGTGGAAAAGCACTTTCATTGAGAGGGGTTGCCAACCTTCTAATAAATAACGAGTTTCCAAAATACCAGCAAATATTTTTTCACCCAATCTTGATGATACTTGGTGGTAAGGATCAGTACACAAATCCCACTTGGCTCACCAAATTTTGTTCTTCTAGGTTGAAGCGTTCGTCTACAGTAGCTGTTTTTGTATTTATGTTTTTCTCTGTTCTTTCCTATATAGATAGATGAATTTGGAACTCTAAATCCATCATGGTTTGTAGTAGCTCTTTGAAACTTGACAAAAAAAAAGTAGTTATCAGTTTTGTCTCTATGATTTATTTCCTCTTCAAGTAGCCCTAGGCACAGATTGTGGAAAAGCAATTTCATTGAGAGGGGTTGCCAAGATTCTAAGAAATAACGATTTTCCGAAATACCAGCAAATATTTTTTTCACGCAATCTTGATGATACTTGCTGGTAATGATCAGTAGAGAAATCCCACTAGCTCACCAAATTTTCTTCTTCTAGGTTGAATCGTTCGTCTACATATCAGTTTTTATATTTAGGTTTTTCTCTGTTCTCTCCTATATAGATAGATGAATTTGGAACTCTAAATCCAACATGGTTTGTAGTAGCTCTTTGAAACTTGACAAAAGAACGTAGTTCGCAATTTTGTCTCTATGGTTTGTTTCCTCTTCAGGTATCCCTAAACAGAGACTCTGGAATAGGACTTTCATTGAAAGGGGTGGCCAAGCTTCCTAGAAATTAAGAGTTTCCGAAATACCAGCAAATATTTTTTCACCCAATCTTGATGATACGTGGTGGTAATGACAAGTACACAAATCCCACTTGGCTCACCAAATTTTGTTCTAGGTTGAAGCGTTCGTTTACAGTAGCAGTTTTATTTTTAGGTTTCACTCTGTTCTCTCCTATATAGATAGAGGAATTTGGAACTCTAAATCCAACATGGTTTGTAGTAGCTCTTTGAAACTTGACAAAATAAAGGAGTTCTCGGTTTTGTTGCTATGGTTTGTTTTCTCTTCAAGTAGCCCTAGGCACAGACTGTGGAAAAGCACTTTCATTGAGAGGGGTTGCCAAGCTTCTAAGATATAACGAGTTTCCGAAATACCAGCAAATATTTTTTCACCCAAACTTGATGATACTTGGTGGTAATGATCAGTACACAAATTCCACTTGGCTCACCAAATTTTGTTCTTCTAGTTAAAGCGTTCGTCTACAGTACCAGTTTTTATATTAAGGTCTCACTCTGTTCTCTCCTATATAGATACATGAATTTGGAACTCTAAATCCAACATGGTTTGTAGTAGCTCTTTGAAACTTGACAAAATAAAGTAGTTCTCAGTTTTGTCTCTATGATTTTTTTCCCCTTCAAAATCCCCACGCATAGACTGTGGAAAAGCACTTTCATTGAGAGGGGATGCCAAGCTTCTAAGAAATAAAGAGTTTCCGAAATACCAGCAAATATTTTTTCACCCAATCTTGATGATACTTGTTGGTAATGATCAGGACATAAATCCCACTTATCTCACCAAATTCTGTTCTTCTAGGTTTAAGCGTTCGTCTACAGTAGCAGTTTTTATATTTAGGTTTCACTCTGTTCTCTCCTATATTGATAGATGAATTTGGAACTCTAAATCCAACGTCTTTTGTAGTGGCTCTTTGAAACTTGACAAAATAAAGAAGTTCTCAGTTTTGTCTCTATGGTTTGTTTCCTGTTCACGTAGCCCTAGGCACAGACTGTGGAAAATCACTTTAATTGAGAGAGGATGCCAAGCTTCTTAGAAATAACGAGTTTCCGAAATACCAGCAAATATTTTTTCACCCAATCTTGATGATACTTGGTGGTAATGATCAGGAGACAAATCTCACTTGGCTCACCAAATTCTGTTCTTCTAGGTTTAAGCGTTCCTCTACAGTAGCAGTTTTTATATTTAGGTTTCACTCTGTTCTCTCCTATATTGACAGATGAATTTGGAACTCTAAATCCAACATGGTTTGTAGTAACTCTTTGAAACTTGAAAAAATCAAGTAGATCTCAGTTTTGACTCTATGGTTTGTTTCCTCTTCAAGTAGCCCTAGGCACAGACTGTGAAAAGCAATTTCATTGAGAGGGGTTGCCAAGCTTCTAAGAAATAACGAGTTTCCGAAATACCAGCAAATATTTTTTCACCCAATCTTTATGATAATGAGTGGTAATGATCAGGACACAATTCCCACTTGGCTCACCAAATTCTGTTCTTCGAGGTTTAAGCGTTCGTCTACAGTAGCAGTTTTTATATTTAGGTTTCACTCTGTTCTCTCCTATATAGATAGATGAATTTGGAACTGTAAATCCAACATGGTTTGTAGTAGCTCTTTGAAACTTGAAAAATAAAGTATTTCTCAGTTTTGTCTCTATGGTTTGTTTCCTCTTCAAGTAGCCGTAGGCACAGACTGTGGAAAAGCAGTTTCATTGAGAGGGGTTGCCAAGCTTCTAAGAAATAAAGAGTTTCCGAAGTACCAGAAAATTTTTTTCACCCAATCTTGATGATACTTGGTGGTTATGATCAGGACACAAATCCCACTTATCTCAGCAAATTCTGTTCTTCTATGTTGAAGCGTTCGTCTAAGTAGCAGTTTTTATATTTGGGTTTTTCTCTGTTCTCTCCTATATAGATAGATGAATTTGGAACTCTAAATCCAACATGGTTTGTAGTAGCTCTTTGAATCTTGAAAAAAAAAAGTAGTTCTCAGTTTTGTCTCTATGGTTTGTTTCCTCTTCAAGTAGCCCTAAGCAGACACTGGGGAAATGCACTTTCATTGAAAGGGGTTGCCAAGCTTCCAAGAAATTACGAGTTTCCGAAATACCAGCAAATATTTTTTCACCCAATCTTGATGATACGTGGTGGTAATGACAAGTACACAAATCCCACTTAGCTCAACAAATTTTGTTCTTCTAGTTTGCAGTGTTGGTTTACAGTACCAGTTTTTATTTTTAGGTTTCACTCTGTTCTATCCTATATAGATAGATGAATTTGGAACTCTAAGTCCAACATGTTTTGTAGTAGCTCTTTGAAACTTGACAAAATAAAGGTGTTCTCAGTTTTGTCTCTATGGTTCGTTTCCTCTTCAAGTAGCCCTAGGCACAGTCTGTGGAAAAGCACTTTCATTGAGAGGGGTTGCCAAGCCTCTAAGAAATAACGAGTTTCCGAAATACCAGCAAATATTTTTTCACCCAATCTTGATGATACTTGGTGGTAATGATCAGTACACCGATCCCACATGGGTCACCAAATTTTGTTTTTCTAGGTTGAAGCGTTCATTTACAGTAGCAGTTTTAATTTTAGGTTTCACACTGTTCTCTCCTATATAGATAAATGAATTTGGAAATCTAAATCCAACATGGTTTGTAGTAGCTCTTTGAAACTTGACAAAATAAATGACTTCTCCGTTTTGTCTCTTAAGTTTGTTTCCTATTCCAGTAGCCCTACTCACAGAGTGTGGAAAAGCACTTTCATTAAGAGGGGTTGCCAAGCTTCTAAGAAATAAGTAGTTTCCGAAATACCAGCAAATATTTTTTCACAAAATCTTGATGATACTTGGTGGTAATGATCAGTACACAAATCCCACCTGGCTCACTAAATTTTGTGATTCTAGGTTGAAGCGTTCTTCTCCAGTAGCAGTTTTTATATTTAGGTTTCCCTCTGTTATCTCCTATAGAGATAGATGAATTTGGAACTCTAAATCCAACATGGTTTGTAGTAGCTCTTTGAAACATGGCAAAAAAAGTAGTTCTCAGTTTTGTCTCTATGGTTTGTTTCCTCGTCAAGAAGCCATAAGCAGAGACTGTGGAAAGCACTTTCATTGAAAGGTGTTGAAAAGCTTCCAAGAAATTACGATTTTCCAAAATACCAGCAAAAATTTTTTCACCCAATCTTGATGATACGTGGTGGTTATGACAAGTACACAAATCCCACTTGGGTGACCAAATTTTGTTCTTCTAGTTTGAAGCGTTCGTCTACAGTTGCAGTTTTTATATTTAGGTTTCACTCTGTTCTCTTCTATATAGATAGATGAATTTGGAACTCTAAATCCAACATTTTTTGTCAAGTTTGAAACTTGACAAAATAAAGGAGTTCTCAGTTTTTTCTCTATGGTTTGTTTCCTCTTCAAGTAGCCCTAGGCATAGACTGTGGAAAAGTACTTTCATAGAGAGGGGTTGCCAAGCTTCTAAGAAATAACGAGTTTCCGAAATACCTACAATTATTTTTTCACCCAATCTTGATGACACTTGGTGGTAATTATCAGTAAACAAATCCCACTTGGCTCACCATTTTGTTCTTTTAGGTTGAAGCATTCCTCTACAGTAGCACTTTTGATATTTAGGTTTCCATCTGTTCTGTCCTATATAGATAGATGAATTTGGAACTCTGAATCCAACATGGTTTGTAGTCGCTCTTTGAAACTTGACAACATAAAGGAGTTATCAGTTTTGTCTCTATGGTTTGTTTCCTCTTCAAGTAGCCCTAAACAGAGACTGTGGAAAAGCACTTTCATTGATAGGGGTTGCCAAGCATCCAAGAAATTACGAGTTTCCGAAATACCAGCAAATATTTTTTCACCCAATCTGGATGATACGTGGTGGTAATGATCGTTACACAAATCCTACTTGGCTCACCAAATGTTGTTCTCCTAGGTTGAAGCGTTCGTCTACAGTAGCAGTTTTTATGTTTAGGTTTCACTCTGTTCTCTCCTATGAAGATAGATGAATTTGGAACTCTAAATCGAACATGGATTGTAGTAGCTCTTTGAAACTTGACAAAATAAACGACTTCTCAGGTTTTTTCTATAATTTGTTTCCTCTTCAAGTAGACCTAAGCAGAGACTGTGGAAAAGCACTTTAATTGAAAGGGGTTGCCATGCTTCAATGAAATTACGAGTTTCCGAATACCAGCATATGTTTTTTCACCCAATCCTGATGATACTTGGTGGTAATGACAAGTACACCAATCCCAATTGGCTCACCAAATTTTGTTCTTCTAGGTTTAAGCGTTCGTCTACAGTAGCAGTATTTATATTTAGGTTTCACTCTGTTCTCTCCTATATAGATAGATGAATTTGGAACTCTAAATCCAACATGGTTTGTAGTAGTTCTTTGAAACTTGACAAAATAAAGTAGTGCTCAGTTTTGTCTCTATGATTTGTTTCCTCTTCAAGTAGCCCTAAGCAGAGACTGTGGAAAAGCACTTTCATTGAAAGGGGTTGCCAAGCTTTTAAGAAATTACGATTTTCCGAAATACCAGCAAATATTTTTTCACCCAATCTTGATGGTACGTGGTGCTAATGACAAGTACACAAATCCCACTTGGCTCACCAAATTTTGTTCTTCTGGGTTGAAGCGTTCATTTACAGTAGCAGTTTTTATTTTTAGGTTTCACTCTGTTCTCCCCTATATAGATAGATGAATTTGGAACTCTAAATCCAACATGGTTTGTAGTAGCTCTTTGAAACTTGACAAAAAAGTAGTTCTCAGTTTTGTCTCTATGGTTTGTTTTTTCTTCAATTAGCCCTAAGCAGAGACTGTGGAAAAGCACTTTCATTAAAAAGGGTTGCCAAGCTTCCAAGAAATAACGAGTTTCCGAAATACCAGCAAATATTTTTGCACCCTATCTTGATGATACGTGGTGGTAATGACAAGTACACAAATCCCACTTGGCTCACCAAATTTTGTTCTTCTACGTGGAAGCGTTTGTTTACAATTGCAGTTTTTATTTTTGGTTTCACTCTGTTCTCTCCTATATAGATAGATGAATTTGGAACTCTAAATCCAACATGGTTTGTAGTAGCTCTTTGAATCTTGACAAAATAAAGGAGTTCTCAGTTTTGTCGCTATGGTTTGTTTCCTCTTCAAGTAGCCCTAGGCGCAGACTGTGGAAAAGCACTTTCATTGAGAGAGGTTGCAAAGCTTCTAAGAAATAACGAGTTTCCGAAATACCAGCAAATATTTTTTTACCCAATCTTGATGATACGTGGTGGTAATGACAAGTACACAAACCCAACTTGGCTCACCAAATTTTGTTTTTCTAGGTTGAAGCGTTCGTCTACAGTAGTCGTTTTTGTATTTAGGTTTCCCTCTGTTCTCTCCTATATAGATAGATGAATTTGGAACTCTAAATCCAACATGGTTTGTAGTCACTCTTTGAAACTTGACAAAAAAAAAAGTAGTTCTCAGTTTTGTCTCTATGGTTTGTTTCCTCTTCAAGTAGCCCTAAGTAGAGACTGTGGAAAAGCACTTTCATTGAAAGGGGTTGCCAAGCTTCCAAGAAATAACGAGTTTCTGAAACACCAGCAAATATTTTTTCACCCAATCTTGATGATACTTGGTGGTAATGATCGGTACACAAATCCCACATGGCTCACCAAATTTTGTTCTTCTAGGTTGAAGCGTTCATCTACAGTATGAGTTTTTATGTTTAGGTTTCACTCTTTTCTCTTCTATGTAGATAGATGAATTTGGAACTCTAAATCCAACATGGTTTGTAGTAGCTCTTTGAAACTGGACAAAATAAAGGAGTTCTCAGTTTTGTCTCTATAATTTGTTTCCTCTTCAAGTAGCCCTAAGCAGAGACTGTGGAAAAGCACTTTCATTGACAGGGGTTGCCAAGCTTCCAAGAAATAACGAGTTTCCGAAATACCAGCAAATATTTTTTCACCCAATCTTGATGATACTTGGTGGTAATGATCGGTACACAAATCCCACTTGACACACCAAATTTTGGTCTTCTAGGTTGAAGCATTCGTTTACAGAAGCAGTTTATATTTTCAGGTTTCCCTCTGTTCTCTCCTATATAGATAGATGAATTTGGAACTCTAAATCCAACATGGTTTGTAGTAGCTCTTTGAAACTTGACAAAATAAAGGAGTTGTCAGTTTTGTCTCTATGTTTTGTTTCCCCTTCAAGTAACCCAAGGCACAGACTGTGGAAACGCACTTTCATTGAGAGGGGTTGCCAAGCTTCTAAGAAATAACGAGTTTCCGAAAATCCAGCAAATATTTTTTCACCCAATCTTGATGATACTTGGTGGTAATGATCAGTAAACAAATTCCACTTGGCTCACCAAATTTTGTTCTTCTAGGTTGAAGCATTCGTCTACAATACTCGTTTATATATTTAGGTTTTCCTCTGTTCTCTCCTATATAGATAGATGAATTTGGAACTCTTAATCCAACATGGTTTGTAGTAGCACTTTGAAAGTTGACAAAATAAATTAGTTCTCACTTTTATCTCAATTGTTTGTTTCCTATTCAGGTAGCCCTAGGCACAGACTGTGGAAAAGCACTTTCATTGAGAGGGGTTGCCAAGCTTCTAAGAAATAACGAGTTTCCGAAATACCAGCAAATATTTTTTCTCCCAATCTTGATGAAACTTGGTGGTAATGATCAGTACACAAATACCACTTGGCTCACCAAATTATGTTCTTCTAGGTTGAAGCGTTCGTCTACAGTAGCAGTTTTTATGTTTAGGTTTCACTCTGTTCTCTCCTATGTAGATAGATGAATTTGGAACTCTAAATCCAACATGGTTTGTAGTAGCTCTTTGAAACTTGACAAAATAAAGGAGTTCTCAGTTTTGTCTCTATAACTTGTTTCCTCTTCAAGTAGCCCTAAGGAGAGACTGTGGAAAATCACTTTCATTGAAAGGGGTTGCAAGCTTCCAAGAAATTACGAGTTTCAGAAATACCATCATGTATTTTTTCACCCAATCTTGATGATACTTGGTTATAATGATCGGTACAGAAATCCCACTTGACTCACCAAATTTTGGTCTTTTAGTTTGAAGCGTTCGTTTACAGTAGCAGTTTATATTCTCAGGTTTCCCTCTGTTCTCTCCTATATAGATAGATGAATTTGGAACTCTAAATCCAACATGGTTTGTAGTAGCTCTTTGAAACTTGACAAAATAAAGGAATTCTAAGTTTTGTCTCTATTATTTGTTTCCTCTTCAAGTAGCCCTAAGCAGAAACTGTGGAAAAGCACTTTCATTGAAAGGGGTTGCCAAGCTTCCAAGAAATTACGAGTTTCCGAAATACCAGCAAATATTTTTCACTAAATCTTGATGATACTTGGTGGTAATGATCAGTACACAAATCCCACTTGGCTCACCCAATTTTGTTCTTCTAGGTTGAAGCGTTCGTCTACAGTAGTCGTTTTTATATTTAGGTTTTCTCTGTTCTCTCCTATATAGATAGATTAATTTGGAACTCTAAATCCAACATGGTTTGTAGTCGCTATTTGAAATTTGACAAAAAAATGTAGTTCTCAGTTTTGTCTCTATGGTTTGTTTTTTCTTCAATTAGCCCTAAGCAGAGACTGTGGAAAAGCACTTTAATTAAAAGGGTTGCCAAGCTTCCTATAAATTACGAGTTTCCGAAATACCAGCAAATATTTTTTCACCCAATCTTGATGATACACGGTGGTAATGACAAGTACACAAATCCCACTTGGCTCACCAAATTTTTTTCTTCTAGGTTGAAGCGTTCGTCTACAGTAGTCGTTTTTATATTTAGGTTTCCCTCTGTTCTCTCCTATATAGATAGATTAATTTGGAACTCTAAATCAAACATGGTTTGTAGTCGTTCTTTGAAACTTTACAAAAAAAAAAGTAGTTCTTAGTTTTGTCTCTATGGTTTGTTTCCTCTTCAAGTAGCCCTAGGCAGAGACTGTGGAAAAGCACTTTCATTGAAAGGGGTTGCCAAGCTTCCAAGAAATAACGAGTTTCTGAAACACCAGCAAATATTTTTTCACCCAATCTTGATGATACTTGGTGGTAATGATCGGTACACAAATCCCACATTGCTCACCAAATTTTGTTCTTCTAGGTTGAAGCGTTCATCTACAGTATGAGTTTTTATGTTTAGGTTTCACTCTTTTCTCTTCTATGTAGATAGATAATTTGGAACTCTAAATCCAACATGGTTTGTAGTAGCTCTTTGAAACTTGACAAAATAAAGGAGTTCTCAGTTTTGTCTCTATAATTTGTTTCCTCTTCAAGTAGCCCTAAGCAGAGACTGTGGAAAAGCACTTTCATTGACAGGGGTTTCCAAGCTTCCAAGAAATAACGAGTTTCCAAAAAACCAGCAAATAATTTTTCACCCAATATTGATGATACTTGGTGGTAATGATCGGTACACAAATCCCACTTGACACACCAAATTTTGGTCTTCTAGGTTGAAGCGTTCATTTACAGAAGCAATTTATATTTTCAGGTTTCCCTCTGTTCTCTCCTATATAGATAGATGAATTTGGAACTCTAAATCCAACATGGTTTGTAGTAGCTCTTTGAAACTTGACAAAATAAAGGAGTTCTCAGTTTTGTCTCTATGTTTTGTTTCCTCTTCAAGTAGCCCAAGGCACAGACTGTGGAAATGCACTTTCATTGAGAGGGGTTGCCAAGCTTCTAAGAAATAACGAGTTTCCGAAAAACCAGCAAATATTTTTTCACCCAATCTTGATGATACTTGGTGGTAATGATCAGTAAACAAATTCCACTTGGCTCACCAAATTTTGTTCTTCTAGGTTGAAGCGTTCGTCTACAGTACTCGTTTATATATTTAGGTTTTCCTCTGTTCTCTCCTATATAGATAGATTAATTTGGAACTGTAAATGAAACATGGTTTGTACTCGCTCTTTGAAACTTGACAAAAAAAAAAGTAGTTCTCAGTATTGTCTCTATGGTTTGTTCCTCTTCAAGTAGCCCTAAGCAGAGACTGTGGAAAAGCACTTTCATTGAAAGGGTTTGCCAAGCTTCCAAGAAATAATGAGTTTCTGAAACACCAGCAAATATTTTTTCACCCAATCTTGATGATACTTGGTGGTAATGATCGGTACACAAATCCCACATGGCTCAACAAATTTTGTTCTTCTATGTTGAAGCATTCATCTACAGTATCAGTTTTTATGTTTAGGATTCACTCTGTTCTCTTCTATGTAGATAGATGAATTTGGAACTATAATCCAACATGGTTTGTAGTAGCTCTTTGAAACTTGACAAAAAAGTAGTTCTCAGTTTTGTCTATATGGTTTGTTTTTTCTTCAATTAGCCCTAAGCAGAGAGTGTGGAAAAGCACTTTCATTAAAAAGGGTTGCCAAGCTTCCAAGAAATAACGAATTTCCGAAATACCAGCAAATATTTTTTCACCCAATCTTGATGATACATGGTGGTAATGACAAGTACACAAATCCCACTTGGCACACCAAATTTTGTTCTTCTAGGTGGAAGCGTTTGTTTACAGTAGCAGTTTATATTCTCAGGTTTCCCTCTGTTCTCTCCTATATAGATAGATGAATTTGGAACTCTAAATCCAACATGGTTTGTAGTAGCTCTTTGAAACTTGACAAAATAAAGGAATTCTAAGTTTTGTCTCTATTATTTGTTTCCTCTTCAAGTAGCCCTAAGCAGAAACTGTGGAAAAGCACTTTCATTGAAAGGGGTTGCCAAGCTTCCAAGAAATTACGAGTTTCCGAAATACCAGCAAATATTTTTTCATCCAATCTTGATGATACTTGGTGGTAATGATCAGTACACAATTCCCACTTTGCTCAGCAAATTTTGTTCTTCTAGTTTGAAGCGTTCGTCTACAGTAGTCGTTTTTATATTTAGGTATTCCTCTGTTCTCTCCTATATAGATAGATTAATTTGGAACTGTAAATCCAACATGGTTTGTAGTAGCTCTTTGAAACTTGACAAAATAAAGGAGTTCTCAGTTTTGTCTCTATGGTTGTTTCCTCTTCATGTAGCCCTAGGCACAGACTGTGGAAAACCAGTTTCATTGAGAGGGGTTGAAAGCTTCCAAGAAATAACGAGTTTCCGAAATACCAGCAAATATTTTTTCACCCAATCTTGATGATACTTGGTGGTAATGATCAGAACACAAATCCCACTTGGCTCACCAAATTTTGTTCTTCTAGGTTGAAGCGTTCGTCTACAGTAGCAGTTTTTAGGTTAGGTTTCACTCTGTTCTCTCCTATGTAGATAGATGAATTTGGAACTCTAAATCCAACATGGTTTGTAGTAGCTCTTTGAAACTTGACAAAATAAAGGAGTTCTCACTTTTGTCTCTATAATTTGTTTCCTCTTCAAGTAGCCCATACAGAGATTGTGGAAAAGCATTTTCATTGAAAGGGGTTGCCAAGCTTCCAAGAAATTACGAATTTACGAAATACCATCAAATATTTTTTCACGCAATCTTGATGATACGTGGTGGAAATGATCATTACACAAATCCTACTTGGCTCACCAAATTTTGTTCCTCTACGTTGAAGCGTTCGTTTACAGCAGCATTTTTTATTTTTAGTTTTCCCTCTGTTCTCTCCTATATAGATAGATGAATTTGGAACCCTTAATCCAACATGGTTTGTAGTAGCACTTTGAAAGTTGACAAAATAAAGGAGTTCTGACTTTTGTCTCAATGGTTTGTTTCCTATTCAGGTAGCCCTAGGCACAGACTGTGGAAAAGCACTTTCATTGAGAGGGGTTGCCAAGCTTCTAAGAAATAACGAGTTTCCGAAAAACAGCAAATATTTTTTCACCCAATCTTGATGATACTTGGTGGTAATGATCAGTAAACAAATTCCACTTGGCTCACCAAATTTTGTTCTTCTAGGTTGATGCGTTCGTCTACAGTGCTCGTTTTTATATTTAGGTTTTCCTCTGTTCTCTCCTATATAGATAGATTAATTTGGAACTCTAAATCAAACATGGTTTGTAGTCGCTCTTTGAAACTTTACAAAAAAAAAAGTAGTTCTCAGTTTTGTCTCTATGGTTTGTTTCCTCTTCAATTAGCCCTAGGCAGAGACTGTGGAAAAGCACTTTCATTGAAAGGGGTTGCCAAGCTTCCAAGAAATAACGAGTTTCTGAAACACCAGCAAATATTTTTTCACCCAATCTTGATGATACTTGGTGGTAATGATCGGTACACAAATCCCACATTGCTCACCAAATTTTGTTCTTCTAGGTTGAAGCGTTCATCTACAGTATGAGTTTTTATGTTTAGGTTTCACTCTTTTCTCTTCTATGTAGATAGATAATTTGGAACTCTAAATCCAACATGGTTTGTAGTAGCTCTTTGAAACTTGACAAAATAAAGGAGTTCTCAGTTTTGTCTCTATAATTTGTTTCCTCTTCAAGTAGCCCTAAGCAGAGACTGTGGAAAAGCACTTTCATTGACAGGGGTTGCCAAGCTTCCAAGAAATAACGAGATTCCGAAAAACCAGCAAATAATTTTTCACCCAATATTGATGATACTTGGTGGTAATGATCGGTACACAAATCCCACTTGACACACCAAATTTTGGTCTTCTAGGTTGAAGCGTTCATTTACAGAAGCAGTTTATATTTTCAGGTTTCCCTCTGTTCTCTCCTATATAGATAGATGAATTTGGAACTCTAAATCCAACATGGTTTGTAGTAGCACTTTGAAAGTTGACAAAATAAAGGGAGTTCTCACTTTTGTCTCAATGGTTTCTTTCATATTCAGGTAGCCCAAGGCACAGACTGTGGAAACGCACTTTCATTGAGAGGGGTTGCCAAGTTTCTAAGAAATAACGAGTTTCTGAAACACCAGCAAATATTTTTCACCCAATCTTGATGATACTTGGTGGTAATGATCAGTAAACAAATTCCACTTGGCTCACCAAATTTTGTTCTTCTAGGTTGAAGCGTTCGTCTACAGTACTCGTTTATATATTTAGGTTTTCCTCTGTTCTCTAATATATAGATAGATTAATTTGGAACTGTAAATGAAACATGGTTTGTACTCGCTCTTTGAAACTTGACAAAAAAAAAAGTAGTTCTCAGTATTGTCTCTATGGTTTGTTCCTCTTCAAGTAGCCCTAAGCAGAGACTGTGGAAAAGCACTTTCATTGAAAGGGGTGCCAAGCTTCCAAGAAATAACGAGTTTCTGAAACACCAGCAAATATTTTTTCACCAATCTTGATGATACTTGGTGGTAATGATCGGTACACAAATCCCACTTGGCTCACCAAATTTTGTTCTTCTATGTTGAAGCATTCATCTACAGTATCAGTTTTTATGTTTAGGTTTCACTCTTTTCTCTTCTATGTAGATAGATGAATTTGGAACTATAATCCAACATGGTTTGTAGTCGCTCTTTGAAACTTGACAAAAAAAAAAGTAGTTCTCAGTTTTGTCTATATGGTTTGTTTCCTCTTCAAGTAGCCCTAAGCAGAGACTGTGGAAAAGCACTTTCATTGAAAGGGGTTGCCAAGCTTCCAAGAAATAATGAGTTTCTGAAACACCAGCAAATATTTTTTCACCCAATCTTGATGATACTTGGTGGTAATGATCGGTACACAAATCCCACTTGGCTCACCAAATTTTCTTCTTCTATGTTGAAGCATTCATCTACAGTATCAGTTTTTATGTTTAGGTTTCACTCTGTTCTCTTCTATGTAGATAGATGAATTTGGAACTATAATCCAACATGGTTTGTAGTAGCTCTTTGAAACTTGACAAAAAAGTAGTTCTCAGTTTTGTCTATATGGTTTGTTTTTTCTTCAATAGCCCTAAGCAGAGAGTGTGGAAAAGCACTTTCATTAAAAAGGGTTGCCAAGCTTCCAAGAAATAACGAGTTTCCGAAATACCAGCAAATATTTTTTCACCCAATCTTGATGATACGTGGTGGTAATGACAAGTACACAAATCCCACATGGCTCCCCAAATTTTGTTCTTCTAGGTTGAAGCGTTCGTCTACAGTACTCGTTTTTTATATTTAGGTTTTCCTCTGTTCTCTCCTATATAGATAGATTAATTTGGAACTCTAAATCAAATATGGTTTGTAGTCGCTCTTTGAAACTTGACAAAAAAAGTAGTTCTCAGCATTGTCTCTATGGTTTGTTCCTCTTCAAGTAGCCCTAAGAAGAGACTGTGGAAAAGCAATTTCATTGAAAGGGGTTGCCAAGCTTCCAAGAAATAACGAGTTTCTGAAGCACCAGCAAATATTTTTTCACCCAATCTTGATGATACTTGGTGGTAATGATCGGTACACAAATCCCACTTGGCTCACCAAATTTTGTTCTTCTAGGTTGAAGCATTCATCTACAGTATCAGTTTTTATGTTTAGGTTTCACCCTGTTCTCTTCTATGTAGATAGATGAATTTGGATCTCTAAATCCAACATGGTTTGTAGTAGCTCTTTGAAACTTGACAAAAAAAGCAGTTCTCAGTTTTGTCTCTATGGTTTGTTTTTTCTTCAATTAGCCCTAAGCAGAGATTGTGGAAAAGCACTTTCATTAATAAGGGTTGCCAAGCTTCCAAGAAATAACGAGTTTCCGAAATACCAGCAAATATTTTTTCACCCAATCTTGATGATACGTGGTGGTAATGACAAGTACACAAATCCCACTTGGCTCCTCAAATTTTGTTCTTCTAGGTGGAAGCGTTCGTTTACAGTTGCAGTTTTTATTTTTGGTTTCACTCTCTTCTCTCCTATATAGATAGATGATGTTGGAACTCTAAATTCAACATGGTTTGTAGTAGCTCTTTGAAACTTGACAAAATAAAGGAGTTCTCAGTTTTGTCTCTATGGTTTGTTTCCCCTTCAAATAGCCCTAGGCACAGACTGTGGAAACGCCCTTTCATTGAGAGGGGTTGCCAAACTTCTAAGAAATGACGAATTTACGAAATACCATCAAATATTTTTTCACCCAATCTTGATGATACGTGGTGGTAATGATCATTACACAAATCCTACTTGGCTCACCAAATTTTTTTCCTCTAGGTTGAAGCTTTCGTTTACAGCAGCAGTTTTTATTTTTAGTTTTCCCTCTGTTCTCTCCTATATAGATAGATGAATTTTGAACTCTTAATCCAACATGGTTTGTAGTAGCACTTTGAAAGTTGACAATATAAAGGAGTTCTCACTTTTGTCTCAATGGTTTGTTTCCTATTCAGGTAGCCCTAGGCACAGACTGTGGAAAAGCACTTTCATTGAGAGGGGTAGTCAAGCTTCTAAAAATAACGAGTTTCCGAAATACCAGCAAATATTGTTTCACCCAATCTTGATGAAATTTGGTGGTAATGATCAGTACACAAATACCACTTGGCTCACCAAATTATGTTCTTCTAGGTTGAAGCGTTCGTCTACAGTAGCAGTTTTTATGTTTAGGTTTCACTCTGGTCTCTCCTATGTAGATAGATGAATTTGGAACTCTAAATCCAACATCGTTTGTAGTAGCTCTTTGAAAGTTGACAAAATAATGGAGTTCTCAGTTTTTTCTCTATAATTTGTTTCCTCTTCAAGTAGCCCTAAGGAGAGACTGTGGAAAAGCACTTTCATTGAAAGGTGTTGCAAGCTTCCAAGAAATTACGAGTTTCAGAAATACCAGCATGTATTTTTTCACCCAATCTTGATGATACTTGGTTTTAATGATTGGTACACAAATCCCACTTGACTCACCAAATTTTGGTCTTTTAGTTTGAAGCGTTCGTTTACAGTAGCAGTTTATATTCTCAGGGTTTCCTCTGTTCTCTCCTATACAGATAGATGAATTTGGAACTCTAAATCCAACATGGTTTGTAGTAGCTCTTTGAAACTTGACAAAATAAAGGAATTCTAAGTTTTGTCTCTATTATTTGTTTCCTCTTCAAGTAGCCCTATGCAGAAACTGTGGAAAACCACTTTCATTGAAAGGGGTTGCCAAGCTTCCAAGAAATTACGATTTTCCGAAATACCAGCAAATATTTTTTCACCCAATCTTGATGATACTTGGTGGTAATGATCAGTACACAAATCCCATTTGGCTCACCAAATTTTATTATTCTAGGTTGAAGCGTTCGTCTACAGTAGTCGTTTTTATATTTAGGTTTTCCTCGGTTCTCTCCTATATAGATAGATTAATTTGGAACTCTAAATCCAACATGGTTTGTAGTCGCTCTTTGAAACTTGACAAAAAAATGTAGTTCTCAGTAT
Source organism: Callospermophilus lateralis (assembly GCF_048772815.1). Taxonomy (NCBI): domain Eukaryota; kingdom Metazoa; phylum Chordata; class Mammalia; order Rodentia; family Sciuridae; genus Callospermophilus; species Callospermophilus lateralis. The sequence continues at coordinate 29,518 of NW_027512836.1, forward strand.
TGTCTCTATGGTTTGTTTTTACTTCAATTAGCCATAAGCAGAGACTGTGGAAAACCACTTTCATTAAAAAGGGTTGCCAAGCTTCCTTGAATTACGAGTTTCCGAAATAACAGCAAATATTTTTTCACCCAATCTTGATGATACGTGGTGGTAATGACAAGTACACAAATCCCACTTGGCTCTCCCAATTTTGTTCTTCTAGGAGGAAGCGTTCGTTTACAATGCAGTTTTTATTTTTGGTTTCACTCTGTTCTCTCCTATATACATAGATGAATTTGGAACTCTAAATCCAACATGGTTTGTAGTAGCTCTTTGAAACTTGACAAAATAAAGGAGTTCTCAGTTTGTCTCTATGTTTTGTTTCCCCTTCAAGTAGCCCAAGGCACAGACTGTGCAAATGCACTTTCATTGAGAGGGGTTGCCAAGCTTCTAAGAAACAACGAGTTTCCGAAAAACCAGCAAATAATTTTTCACCCAATCTTGGTGATACTTGGTGGTAATGATCAGTAAACAAATCCCACTTGGCTCACCAAATTTTGTTCTTCTAGGTTGAAGGGTTCGGCTACAGTAGTCGTTTTTATATTTAGGTTTTCCTCTTTTTTCTCCTATATACATAGATTAATTTGGAACTCTAAATCCAACATGGTTTGTAGTCGCTCTTTGAAACTTGACAAAAAAATGTAGTTCTCAGTTTTGTCTCTATGGTTTGTTTTTTCTTCAATTAGCCCTAAGCAGAGACTGTGGAAAAGCACTTTAATTAAAAGGGTTGCCAAGCTTCCTATAAATTACGAGTTTCCGAAATACCAGCAAATATTTTTTCACCCTATCTTGATGATACGTGGTGGTAATGACAAGTACACAAATCCCACTTGGCTCACCAAATTTTGTTCTTCTAGGTTGAAGCGTTCGTCTACAGTAGTCATTTTTATATTTAGGTTTCCCTCTGTTCTCTCCTATATAGATAGATTAATTTGGAACTCTAAATCCAACATGGTGTGTAGTCGCTCTTTGAAACTTTACAAAAAAAAAAGTAGTTCTCAGTTTTGTCTCTATGGTTTGTTTCCTCTTCATGTAGCCCTAGGCAGAGACTGTGGAAAAGCACTTTCATTGAAAGGGGTTGCCAAGCTTCCAAGAAATAACGAGTTTCTGAAACACCAGCAAATATTTTTTCACCCAATCTTGATGATACTTGGTGGTAATGATCGGTACACAAATCCCACATGGCTCACCAAATTTTGTTCTTCTAGGTTGAAGCTTTCATCTACAGTATGAGTTTTTATGTTTTAGGTTTCACTCTTTTCTCTTCTATGTAGATAGATGAATTTGGAACTCTAAATCCAACATGGTTTGTAGTAGCTCTTTGAAACTTGACAAAATAAAGGAGTTCTCAGTTTTGTCTCTATAATTTGTTTCCTCTTCAAGTAGCCCTAAGCAGAGACTGTGGAAAAGCACTTTCATTGACAGGGGTTGCCAAGCTTCCAAGAAATAACGAGTTTCCGAAAAACCAGCAAATAATTTTTCACCCAATCTTGATGATAGTTGGTGGTAATGATCGGTACACAAATCCCACTTGACACACCAAATTTTGGTCTTCTAGGTTGAAGCGTTCATTTACAGAAGCAGTTTATATTTTCAGGTTTCCCTCTGTTCTCTCCTATATAGATAGATGAATTTGGAACTCTAAATCCAACATGGTTTGTAGTAGCTCTTTGAAACTTGACAAAATAAAGGAGTTCTCAGTTTTGTCTCTATAATTTGTTTACTCTTCAAGTAGCCCATACAGAGATTGTGGAAAAGCATTTTCATTGAAAGGGGTTGCCAAGCTTCCAAGAAATTACGAATTTACGAAATACCATCAAATATTTTTTCACCCAATCTTGATGATACGTGGTGGTAATGATCATTACACAAATCCTACTTGGCTCACCAAATTTTGTTCCTCTAGGTTAAGCGTTCGTTTACAGCAGCATTTTTTATTTTTAGTTTTCCCTCTGTTCTCTCCTATATAGATAGATGAATTTGGAACTCTTAATCCAACATGGTTTGTAGTAGCACTTTGAAAGTTGACAAAATAAAGGAGTTCTCACTTTTGTCTCAATGGTTTGTTTCCTATTCAGGTAGCCCTAGGCACAGACTGTGGAAAAGCACTTTCATTGAGAGTGGTTGCCAAGCTTCTAAGAAATAACGAGTTTCCGAAAAACCAGCAAATATTTTTTCACCCAATCTTGATGATAATTGGTGGTAATGATCAGTAAATAAATTGCACTTGGCTCACCAAATTTTGTTCTTCTAGGTTGATGCGTTCGTCTACAGTACTCGTTTTTATATTTAGGTTTTCCTCTGTTCTCTCCTATATAGATAGATGAATTTGGAACTCTAAATCAAACATGGTTTGTAGTAGCTCTTTGAAACTTGACAAAATAAAGGAGTTCTCAGTTTTGTCTCTATAATTTGTTTCCTCTTCAAGTAGCCCTAAGCAGAGACTGTGGAAAAGCACTTTCATTGACAGGGGTTGCCAAGCTTCCAAGAAATAACGAGTTTCCGAAAAACCAGCAAATAATTTTTCACCCAATATTGATGATACTTGGTGGTAATGATCGGTACACAAATCCCACTTGACACACCAAATTTTGGTCTTCTAGGTTGAAGCGTTCATTTACAGAAGCAGTTTATATTTTCAGGTTTCCCTCTGTTCTCTCCTATATAGATAGATGAATTTGGAACTCTAAATCCAACATGGTTTGTAGTAGCTCTTTGAAACTTGACAAAATAAAGGAGTTCTCAGTTTTGTCTCTATGTTTTGTTTCCCCTTCAAGTAGCCCAAGGCACAGACTGTGGAAATGCACTTTCATTGAGAGGGGTTGCCAAGCTTCTAAGAAATAACGAGTTTCCGAAAAACCAGCAAATATTTTTTCACCCAATCTTGATGATACTTGGTGGTAATGATCAGTAAACAAATTCCACTTGGCTCACCAAATTTTGTTCTTCTAGTTTAAAGCGTTCGTCTACAATACTCGTTTATATATTTAGGTTTTCCTCTGTTCTCTCCTATATAGATAGATGAATTTGGAACTCTTAATCCAACATGGTTTGTAGTAGCACTTTGAAAGTTGACAAAATAAATTAGTTCTCACTTTTGTCTCAATGGTTTGTTTCCTATTCAGGTAGCCCTAGGCACAGACTGTGGAAAAGCACTTTCATTGAGAGGGGTTGCCAAGCTTCTAAGAAATAATGAGTTTCCGAAATACCAGCAAATATTTTTTCTCCCAATCTTGATGAAACTTGGTGGTAATGATCAGTACACAAATACCACTTGGCTCACCAAATTATGTTTTTCTAGGTTGAAGCGTTCGTCTACAGTAGCAGTTTTTATGTTTAGGTTTCACTCTGTTCTCTCCTATGTAGATAGATGAATTTGGAACTCTAAATCCAACATGGTTTGTAGTAGCTCTTTGAAACTTGACAAAAAAAGGAGTTCTCAGTTTTGTCTCTATAATTTGTTTCCTCTTCAAGTAGCCCTAAGGAGAGTCTGTGGAAAATCACTTTCATTGAAAGGGGTTGCAAGCTTCCAAGAAATTACGAGTTTCAGAAATACCATCATGTATTTTTTCACCCAATCTTGATGATACTTGGTTATAATGATCGGTACAGAAATCCCACTTGACTCACCAAATTTTGGTCTTTTAGTTTGAAGCGTTCGTTTACAGTAGCAGTTTATATTCTCAGGTTTCCCTGTGTTCTCTCCTATATAGATAGATGAATTTGGAACTCTAAATCCAACATGGTTTGTAGTAGCTCTTTGAAACTTGACAAAATAAAGGAATTCTAAGTTTTGTCTCTATTATTTGTTTCCTCTTCAAGTAGCCCTAAGCAGAAACTGTGGAAAAGCACTTTCATTGAAAGGGGTTGCCAAGCTTCCAAGAAATTACGAGTTTCCGAAATACCAGCAAATATTTTTTCACCCAATCTTGATGATACTTGGTGGTAATGATCAGTACACAAATCCCACTTGGCTCACCCAATTTTGTTCTTCTAGGTTGAAGCGTTCGTCTACAGTAGTCGTTTTTATATTTAGGTTTTCCTCTGTTCTCTCCTATATAGATAGATTAATTTGGAACTCTAAATCCAACATGGTTTGTAGTCGCGCTTTGAAATTTGACAAAAAAATGTAGTTCTCAGTTTTGTCTCTATGGTTTGTTTTTTCTTCAATTAGCCCTAAGCAGAGACTGTGGAAAAGCACTTTAATTAAAAGGGTTGCCAAGCTTCCAATAAATTACGAGTTTCCGAAATACCAGCAAATATTTTTTCACCCAGTCTTGATGATACTTGGTGGTATTGATCAGTACACAAATCCCACTTGGTCACCAAATTTTGTTCTTCTAGGTTGAAGCGTTCGTCTACAGTAGTCGTTTTTATATTTAGGTTTCCCTCTGTTTTCTCCTATATAGATAGATGAATTTGGAACTCTAAATCCAACATGGTTTATAGATGCTCTTTGAAACATGACAAAAAAAGTAGTTCTCAGTTATTTCTCTATGGTTTGTTTCCTCTTCAAGTAGCCCTAGGCACAGACTTTGGAAAAGCACATTCATTGAGAGGGTTTGCCAAGCTTCTAAGAATTAAGGAGTTTCCGAAATACCAGCAAATATTTTTTCACCCAATCTGGATGATACGTGGTCGTAATGACAAGGACACAAATCCCACTTGGCCCACCAAATTTTGTTCTTCTAGGTTGAAGCATTTGTTTACAGTAGCAGTTTATATTTTTAGGTTTCCCTCTGATCTCTCCTATATAGATAGATGAATTTGGAACTCTAAATCCAACATGGTTTGTAGTAGCTCTTTGAAACTTGACAAAATAAAGGAGTTCACAGTTTTGTCTCTTTGGTTGTTTCCTCTTCAAGTAGCCCTAGGCACAGACTGTGGAATAGCAGTTTCATTGAGAGGGGTTGCCAAGCTTCTAAGAAATAACGAGTTTCCGAAATACCAGCAAATATTTTTTCCCCCAGTCTTGATGATACTTGGTGGTAATGATCAGTTCACAAATCCCACTTGGTCACCAAATTTTGTTCTTCTAGGTTGAAGCGTTCGTCTACAGTAGCAGTATTTAGGTTAGGTTTCACTCTGTTCTCTCCTATGTAGATAGATGAATTTGGAACTCTAAATCCAACATGGTTTGTAGTAGCTCTTTGAAACTGGACAAAATAAAGGAGTTCTCAGTTTTGTATCTATAATTTGTTTCCTCTTCAAGTAGCCCATACAGAGATTGTGGAAAAGCATTTTCATTGAAAGGGGTTGCCAAGCTTCCAAGAAATTACGAATTTACAAAATACCATCAAATATTTTTTCACCCAATCTTGATGATACGTGGTGGTAATGATCATTACACAAATCCTACTTGGCTCACCAAATTTTGTTCCTCTAGGTTGAAGCGTTCGTTTACAGCAGCATTTTTTATTTTTAGTTTTCCCTCTGTTCTCTCCTATATAGATAGATGAATTTGGAACTCTTAATCCAACATGGTTTGTAGTAGCACTTTGAAAGTTGACAAAATAAAGGAGTTCTCACTTTTGTCTCAATGGTTTGTTTCCTATTCAGGTAGCCCTAGGCACAGACTGTGGAAAAGCACTTTCATTGAGAGGGGTTGCCAAGCTTCTAAGAAATAACGAGTTTTCGAAAAACCAGCAAATAGTTTTTCACCCAATCTTGATGATACTTGGTGGTAATGATCAGTAAACAAATTCCACTTGGCTCACCAAATTTTGTTCTTCTAGGTTGATGCGTTCGTCTACAGTACTCGTTTTTATATTTAGGTTTTCCTCTGTTCTCTCCTATATAGATAGATTAATTTGGAACTCTAAATCAAACATGGTTTGTAGTCGCTCTTTGAAACTTGACAAAAAAAAAAAAGTAGTTCTCAGTATTGTCTCTATGGTTTGTTCCTCTTCAAGTAGCCCTAAGCAGAGACTGTGGAAAAGCACTTTCATTGAAAGGTGTTGCCAAGCTTCCAAGAAATAACGAGTTTCTGAAACACCAGCAAATATTTTTTCACCCAATCTTGATGATACTTGGTGGTAATGATCGGTACACAAATCCCACTTGGCTCACCAAATTTTGTTCTTCTAGGTTGAAGCATTCATCTGCAGTATCAGTTTTTATGTTTAGGTTTCACTCTGTTCTCTTCTATGTAGATAGATGAATTTGGAACTCTAAATCCAACATGGTTTGTAGTAGCTCTTTGAAACTTGACAAAAAAAAGTAGTTCTCATTTTTGTCTCTATGGTTTGTTTTTTCTTCAATTAGCCCTAAGCAGAGACTGTGGAAAAGCACTTTCATTAAAAAGGGTTGCCAAGCTTCCAAGAAGTAACGAGTTTCCGAAATAGCAGCAAATATTTTTTCACCCAATCTTGATGATACGTGGTGGTAATGACAAGTACACAAATCCAACTTGGCTCACCAAATTTTGTTTTTCTAGGTTGAAGCGTTCGTCTACAGTAGTCGTTTTTGTATTTAGGTTTCCCTCTGTTCTCTCCTATATACATAGATGAATTTGGAACTCTAAATCCAACATGGTTTGTAGTCGCTCTTTGAAACTTGACAAAAAAAAAAAGTAGTTCTCAGTTTTGTCTCTATTGTTTGTTTCCTCTTCAAGTAGCCCTAAGCAGAGACTGTGGAAAAGCACTTTCATTGAAAGGGGTTGCCAAGCTTCCAAGAAATAACGAGTTTCTGAAACACCAGCAAATATTTTTTCACCCAAACTTGATGATACTTGGTGGTAATGATCGGTACACAAATCCCACATGGCTCACCAAATGTTGTTCTTCTAGGTTGAAGCGTTCATCTACAGTATGAGTTTTTATGTTTAGGTTTCACTCTTTTCTCTTCTATGTAGATAGATAATTTGGAACTCTAAATCCAACATGGTTTGTACTAGCTCTTTGAAACTTGACAAAATAAAGGAGTTCTCAGTTTTGTCTCTATAATTTGTTTCCTCTTCAAGTAGCCCTAAGCAGAGACTGTGGAAAAGCACTTTCATTGACAGGGGTTGCCAAGCTTCCAAGAAATAACGAGTTTCCGAAATACCAGCAAATATTTTTTCACCCAATCTTGATGATACTTGGTGGTAATGATCGGTACACAAATCCCACTTGACACACCAAATTTTGGTTTCTAGGTTGAAGCATTCGTTTACAGAAGCAGTTTATGTTCTCAGGTTTCCCTCTGTTCTCTCCTATATAGATAGATGAATTTGGAACTCTAAATCCAACATGGTTTGTAGTAGCTCTTTGAAACTTGACAAAATAAAGGAGTTCTCAGTTTTGTCTCTATGGTTGTTTCCTCTTCATGTAGCCCTAGGCACAGACTGTGGAAAACCACTTTCATTGAAAGGGGTTGCCAAGCTTCCAAGAAATAACTAGTTACTGAAATACCAGCAAATACTTTTTCAGCCAATCTTGACGATACGTGGTGGTAATGATCAGTGCACAAATCCCACCTTCTCAGCAAATTTTGTTCTTCTAGGTTGAAGCGTACGTCTACAGTAGTCGTTTTTATATTTACATTTCCCTCTGTTCTCTCCTATATAGATAGATGAATTTGGAACTCTAAATCCAACATGGTTTATAGTCGCTCTTTGAAACATGACAAAAAAAAGTAGTTCTCAGTTTTGTCTCTATGGTTTGTTTCCTCTTCAAGTAGCCCTAACCAGAGACTGTGTAAAAGCACTTTCATTGAAATGGGTTGCCAAGCTTCCAAGAAATTACGAGTTTCCGAAATACCAGCAAACATTTTATCAACCAGTCTTGATGATACGTGGTGGTAATGATCGGTACAAAAATCCCACTTGGCTCACCAAATTTTGTTCTTCTAGGTTGAAGCGTTCGTTTACAGTAGCAGTTTTTATTTTTAGGTTTCCCTCTGTTCTCTCCTATATAGATAGATGAATCTGGAAACCTAAATCCAACATGGTTTGTAGTAGCCCTTTGAAACTTGACAAAATAAAGGAGTTCTCAGTTTTGTCTCTATGGTTGTTTCCTCTTCAAGTATCCCTAGGCACAGACTGTAGAAAAGCACTTTAATTGAGAGGGGTTGCCAAGTTTCTAAGAAATAACGAGTTTCCGAAATACCAGCAAATATTTTTTCAACCAATCTTGATGGTACTTGGTCGTAATGATCAGTACACAAATCCCACTTGGCTCACCAAATTTTGTTCTTCTAGGTTGAAGCGTTCGTCTACAGTAATCGTTTTTATATTAAGGTTTCCCTCTGTTCTCTCCTATATAGATAGATGAATTTGGAACTCTAAATCCAACAGGGTTTGTAGTAGCTCTTTGAAACTTGACAAAAATAGTAGATCTCAGTTTTGTCTCTATTGTTTTTTTTTCTTCAAGTAGCCCTACGCAGAGACTGTGGAAAAGCACTTTCATTAAAAGGGGTTGCCAAACTTCCTATAAATTACGAGTTTCTGAAATATCAGCAAATATTTTCTCACCCAATCTTGATGATACGTGGTGGTAATGACAAGTACACAAATCCCAATTGGTTCACCAAATTTTGTTCTTCTAGGTGGAAGCGTTCTTTTACAGTTCCAGTTTTTATTTTTGGTTTCACTCTGCTCTCTCCTATATAGATAGGTGAAATTGGAACTCTAAATCCAACATGGTTTGTAGTAGCTCTTTGAAACTTGACAAAATAAAGGACTTCTCAGTTTTGTCTCTATGGTTGCTTCCTCTTCAAGTAGCCCTTGGCACAGACTGTGGAAAAGCTGTTTCATTGAGAGGGGTTGACCAGCTTCTAAGAAATAACGAGTTTCCGAAATACCAGCAAATATTTTTTCAAACAATCTTGATGATATTTGGTGGTAATGATCAGTACACAAATCCCACTTGGCTCACCAAATTTTGTTCTTCTAGGTTGAAGCATTCGTCTACAATAGTCGTTTTTATATTTAGGTTTCCCTCTGTTCTCTCCTATATAGATAGATGAATTTGGAACTCTAAGTCCAACTTGGTTTGTAGTCGCTCTTTGAAACTTGACAAAATAAAGGACTTCTCAGTTTTGTCTCTATGGTTTGTTTTTTCTTCAAGCAGTATTAAGCAGAGACTGTGGAAAAGCATTTTCATTGAGAGGGGTTGCCAAGCTTCTAAGAAATAACGAGTTTCCGAAATACCAGCAAATATTTTTTCACCCAGTCTTGATGATACTTGGTGGTAATGATCAGTACACAAATCCCACTTGGCTCACCAAATTTTGTTCTTCTAGGTTGAAGCGTTCGTCTACAGTAGTCGTTTTTATATTTAGGTTTCCCTCTGTTCTCTCCTATATAGATAGATGAATTTTGAACTCTAAATCCAACATTTTTTATAGTCGCTCTTTGAAACTTGACAAAATAAAGGATTTCTCAGTTTTGTCTCATGGTTGTTTTCTCTTCAAGTAGCCCTAGGCACAGACTGTGGAAAAGCACTTTCATTGAGAGGGGTTGCCAATCTTCTAAGAAATAACGAGTTTCCGAAATACCAGCAAATATTTTTTCACCCAGTCTTGATGATACTTGGTGGTAATGATCAGTACACAAATCCCACTTGGCTCACCAAATTTTGTTCTTCTAGGTTGAAGTGTTCGTCTACTGTAGCAGTTTTTATGTTTAGGATTCACCCTGTTCTCTCCTATGTAGATAGATGAATTTGGAACTCTAAATCCAACAAGGTTTGTAGTAGCTCTTTGAAACCTGACATAAAAAAGGAGTTCTCAGGTTTGTCTCTATAATTTGTTTCCTCTTTAATTAGCCCTAAGCAGAGACTGTGGAAAAGCACTTTCATTGAAAGGGGTTGCCAAGCTTCCAAGAAATAACGAGTTCCCGAAATACCAGCAAATATTTTTTCACCCAATCTGGATGATACGTGGTCGTAATGAGAAGGACACTAATCCCACTTGGCCCACCAAATTTTGTTCTTCTAGTTTGAAGCATTCGTTTACTGTAGCAGTTTATATTTTTAGGTTTGACTCTGTTCTCTCCTATATAGATAGATGAATTTGGAACTCTAAATCCAACATGGTTTGTAGTAGCCCTTTGAAACTTGACAAAATAAAGGAGTTCTCAGTTTTGTCTCTATTGTTGTTTCCTCTTCAAGTAGCCCTAAGCACAGACTGTGGAAAAGCACTTTCATTGAGAGGGGTTGCCAAGCTTCTAAGAAATAACGAGTTTCTGAAAAAACAGGAAATATTTTTTCACCCAAACTTGATGATACGTGGTGGTAATGACAAGTACACAAATCCCACTTGGCTCACCAAATTTTGTTCTTCTAGGTGGAAGCGTTCGTCTACAGTAATCGTTTTTATATTAAGGTTTCCCTATGTTCTCTCCTATATAGATACATGAATTTGGAACTCTAAATCCAACATGGTTTGTAGTAGCTCTTTGAAACTTGACAAAAAAAGTAGATCTCAGTTTTGTCTCTATGTTTTTTTTTCTTCAACTAGCCCTAAGCAGAGACTGTGCAAAAGCACTTTCATTAAAAGTTGTTGCCAAACTTCCAATAAATTACGAGTTTCTGAAATACCAGCAAATATTTTCTCACCCAATCTTGATGATACGTGGTGGTAATGACAAGTACACAAATCCCACTTGGCTCACCAAATTTTGTTCTTCTAGGTGGAAGCGTTCGTTTACAGTTCCAGTTTTTATTTTTGGTTTCACTCTGCTCTCTCCTATATAGATAGGTGAAATTGGAACTCTAAATCCAACATGGTTTGTAGTAGCTCTTTGAAACTTGACAAAATAAAGGAGTTCTCAGTTTTGTCTCTATGGTTGCTTCCTCTTAAGTAGCCCTAGGCACAGACTGTGGAAAAGCAGTTTCATTGAGAGGGGTTGCCAAGCTTCTAAGAAATAACGAGTTTCCGAAATACCAGCAAATATTTTTTCAAACAATCTTGATGATACTTGGTGGTAATGATCAGTACACAAATCCCACTTGGCTCACCAAATTTTGTTCTTCTAGGTTGAAGCGTTCGTCTACAATAGTCGTTTTTATATTTAGGTTTCCCTCTGTTCTCTCCTATATAGATAGATGAATTTGGAACTCTAAGTCCAACTTGGTTTGTAGTCGCTCTTTGAAACTTGACAAAATAAAGGACTTCTCAGTTTTGTCTCTATGTTTTGTTTCCTCTTCAAGTAGCCCTAAGCAGAGACTGTGGAAAAGCACCTTCATTGAAAGGGGTTGCCGAGATTCCAAAAAATAATGATTTCCCGAACTACCCGCAAATGTTTTTTCACCCAATCTTGATGATACTTGGTGGTAATGATCAGTACACAAATCCCACTTGGCTCACCAAATTTTGTTCTTCTAGGTTGAAGCGTTCTTTTACAGTAGCAGTTTATATTTTTAGGTTTCCCTCTGTTCTCTCCTATATAGATAGATGAATTTGGAACTCTAAATCCAACATGGTTTGTAGTAGCTCTTTGAAACTTGAGAAAATAATGGAATTCTAAGTTTTGTCTCTATGATTTGTTTCCTCTTCAAGTAGCCCTAAGCAGAAACTGTGGTAAAGCAATTTCATTGAAAGGGGTTGCCAAGCTTCCAAGAAATTACGAGTTTCTGAAATACCAGAAAATATTTTTTCACCCAATCTTGATGATACATGGTGGTAATGATCGGTACACAAATCCCACTTGGCTCACCAAAGTTTGTTCTTCTAGGTTGAAGCGTTCGTTTACAGTAGCAGTTTTTATTTTTAGGTTTCCTTCTGTTCTCTCCTATATAGATAGATGAATTTGGAACTCTAAATCCAACATGGTTTGTAGTAGCTCTTTTAAACTTGACAAAATAAAGGAGTTCTCACTTTTGTCGCTATTGTTTGCTTCCTCTTCAAGTAGCCCTAGGCACAGACTGTGGAAAAGCACTTTCATTGAGAGGAGTTGCCAAGCTTCCAAGAAATAGCGAGTTTCCGAAACACCAGCAAATATTTTTTCACCCAATCTTGATGATACGTGGGGGAAATGATCGGTACACAAATCCCACTTGACTCACCAAATTTTGTTCTTCTATGTTGAAGCGTTCTATTACAGTAGCAGTTTATATTTTTAGGTGTCCCTCTGTTCTCTACTACATAGATAGATGAATTTGGAACTCTAAATCCAACATGGTTAGTAGTAGCTCTTTGAAACTTGACAAAATAAAGGAGTTCTCAGTTTTGTCTCTATGGATTGTTTCCTCTTCAAGTAAACCTAGGAACAGACTGTGGAAAAGCACTTTCATTGAGAGGGGTTGCCAAGCTTCTAAGAAATAACGAGTTTCCGAAACACCAGCAAATATTTTTTCACCCAATAGTGATGATACTTGGTGTTAATGATCAGTACACAAATCCCACTTGGCTCACCAAATTTTGCTCTTCTGGTTTGAAGCATTCGTCTACAGTAGCAGTTTTTATATTTAGGTTTCCCTCTCTTCTCTCCTATATAGATAAATGAATTTGGAAATCTAAATCCAACATGGTTTGTAGTAGCTCTTTGAAACTTGACAAAAAAAGTAGTTCTCAGTTTTGTCTCTATGGTTTGTTTCCTCTTCAAGTAGCCCTAAGCAGAGACTGTGGAAAAGCACTTTCATTGAAAGGGGTTGCCAACCTTCCAAGAAATTACGAGTTCCCGAAAACCAGCAAATATTTTTTCATCCAATCTTGATGATACATGGTGGTAATGACAAGTACACACATCCCACTTGGCTCACCAAATTTTGTTCTTCTAGGTTGAAGCGTTCGTTTACAGTAGCAGTTTATATTTTTAGGTTTCCCTCTGTTCTCTCTTATACAGATAGATGAAATTGGAACTCTAAATCCAACATGGTTTGTAGTAGCTCTGTCAAACTTGACAAAATAAAGTAGTTCCCAGTTTTGATTCTATGATTTGTTTCCTTTTCAAGTAGCCCTAGGTACAGACTGTGGAAAAGCACTTTCATTGAAAGGGGTTCCCAAACTTCTAAGAAATAACGAGTTTCCAAAATACCAGCAAATATTTTTTCACCCAATCTTGATGATACTTGGTGGTAACGATCAGTACAGAAATCCCACTTGGCTCACCAAATTTTGCTCTTCTAGGTGGAAGTGTTCGTCTACAGTAGCAGTTTTTATATTTAGGTTTCCCTCTCTTCTCTCCTATATAGATGGATGAATTTGGAAATCTAAATCCAACATGGTTTGCAGTAGCTATTTGAAACTTGACAAAATAAAGGAGCTCTCAGGTTTGTCTCTGTGATTTGTTTCCTCTTCAAGTAGCCCTAGGCACAGACTGTGGAAAAGCACTTTCATTGAGAATGGTTGCCAAGCTTCTAAGAAATAACGAGTTTCCAAAATACCAGCAAATATTTTCACCCAATCTTGATGATACTTGGTGGTAATGATCAGTACACAAATCCCACCTGGCTCACCAAATTTTGTTCTTCTAGGTTGAAGCGTTCGTCTACAGTAGCAGTTTTTATATTTAGGTTTCCCTCTGTTGTCTCCTATATAGATAGATAAATTTGGAACACTAAATCCAACATGGATTGTATTAGCTCTTTGAAACTTGACAAAATAAAGGAGTTCTCAGTTTTGTCTCTATGGTTTGTTTCCTCTTCATGTAGTACTAGGCACAGACTGTGGAAAAGCACTTTCATTGAGAGGGGTAGCCAAGCTTCTAAGAAATAACGAGTTTCCGAAATACCAGCAAATATATTTTCACCCAATCTTGATGATAATTGGTGGTAATGATCAGTACAAAAATCCCACTTGGCTCACCAAATTTATTTCTTTAGGTTGAAGCGTTGTTCTACAGTAGCAGTTTTTATACTTAGGTTTCCCTCTGTTCTCTCCTATATAGATAGATGAATTTGGAACTCTAAATCCAACATGGTTTGTAGTAGCTTTTTGAAACTTGACAAAATATACGAGTTCTCAGTTTTGTCTCTATGGTTTGTTTCCTCTTCAAGTAGCCCTAGGAGAGACTGTGGAAAAGCACTTTAATTGAGAGGGGTTTCCAAGCTTCTAAGAAATAACAATTTTCCGAAATACCAGCAAATATTTTTCACCCAATCTTGAGAATACTTGGTTGTAATGATTAATACACAAATACCACTAGCTCACCAAATTTTGTTCTTCTATGTTGAAGCCTTCGTCTACAGTAGCAGTTTTTATATTTAGGTTTCACTCTGTTCTCTTCTATATAGATAGTTGAATTTTGAACTGTAAATCCAACATGGTTTGTAGTAGCTCTTTGAAACTTGACAAAATAAAGGAGTTATCAGTTTTTTCTCTATGGTTTGTTTCCTCTTCAAGAAGCTTTAGGTACAGACTGTGGAAAAGCACTTTCATTGAGAGGGGTTGCCAAGCTTCTAAAAAATAACGAGTTTCCCAAATATCAGCAACTATTTTTTCACCCAATCTTGATGATACTTGGCGGTAATGATCAGTACAAAAATCCCACTTGGCTCACCAAATTTTGTTCTTCTATGTTGAAGCGTTTGTCTACAGTAGCAGTTTTTATATTTGGGTTTTCCTCTGTTCTCTCCTATATAGATAGATGAATTTGAAATTGTAAGTCCAACATGGTTTATAGTAGCTTTTTGAAAGTTGACAAAATAAAGTAGTTCTCAGTTTTGTCTCTATTGTTTGTTTCCTCTTCAAGTAGCCCTAGGCACCGACTGTGGAAAAGCACTTTGATTGAGAGGGGTTGGCAAGCTTCTAAGAAATAACGAGTTTCCGAAATACTAGCAAATATTTTTTACCCAATCTTGAAGAAACGTGGTGGTAATGATCAGTACACAAATCCCACTTGGCTCACCAAATTGTGTTCTTTTAGGATGAAGCATTCGTCTACAGTAGCAGTTTTTATATTTAGGTTTTCCTCTGTTCTCTCCTATATACATAGATGAATTTGGTATGCTAAATCCAACATGTATTGTAGTAGCTCTTTGAAACTTGACAAAATAAAGGAGTTCTCAGTTTTCTGTCTATGGTTTGTTTCCTCTTCTAGTAGCCCTAGGCACAGACTGTGGAGAAGAACTTTCATTGAAAAGGGTTGAGAAGCTTCCAAGAAATAACGAGTTTCCGAAATACCAGCAAAATTTTTTCACCCAATCTTGATGATACGTGGTGATAAAGACAAGTACACAAATCCCACTTTCTCACCAAATTTTGCTCTTCTAGTTTGAAGTGTTTCTTTACACTAGCAGTTTATATTTTTAGGTTTCCCTGTGTTCTCTCCTATATAGATAGATGAATTTGGAACTCTAAATCCAACATGGTTTGTAGTAACTCTTTGAAACTTGACCAAAAGTAATGGTTCGCAGTTTTGTCTCTACCATTTGTTTCCTATTCAAGTAGCCCCAAGCAGAGACTGTGGAAAAGCACTTTCATTGAAAGGGGTTGCCAAGCTTCCAAAAAATTACAATTTTCCGAAATATCAGCAAATATTTTTTCAGTCAATCTTGATGATACGTGGTGGTAATGATCAGTACACAAATCCCACTTGGCTCACAAAATTGTGTTCTTCTAGGAAGAAGCGTTCGTCTACAGTAGCAGTTTATATATTTAGGTTTTCCTCTGTTCTCTCATATAGATAGATGAATTTGGAACTCTAAATCCAACATGGTTTGTATTATCTCTTTGAAACTTGATAAAATAAAGGAGTTCTCAGTTTTGTCTCTATGGTTTGTTTCCTCTTCAAGTAGCCCTAGCCACAGACTGTGGAAAGCACGTTCATTGAGAGGGGTTTCAAGCATCTAAGAAATAACGAGTTTTCGAATTACCAGCAAATATTTTTTCACCCAATCTTGATGATACTTGGCGGTATTGATGAGTACAAAAATCCCACTTGGCTCACCAAATTTTGTTCTTCTATGTTGAAGCGTTCGTCTACAGTAGCAGTTTTATATTTAGGTTTTCCTCTGTTCTCTCCTATATAGATAGATGAATTTGGAACTGTAAATCCAACATGGTTTCTAGTAGCTTTTTGAAACTTGACAAAACAAAGGAGTTCTCAGTTTTGTCTCTATGGATTGTTTCCTCTTCTAGTAGCCTTAGGCACAGACTGTGGAGAAGAACTTTCTTTGAAAAAGTTTGCCAGGTTCCAAGAAATAACGAGTTGCCGAAATAGCAGCAAAATTTTTTTCACCCAATCTTGATGATACGTGGTGGAAAAGACAAGGACACAAATCCCAATTGGCTCACCAAATTTTGTTCTTCTAGTTTGAAGTGTTCGTTTACACTAGCAGTTTATATTTTTAGGTTTCCCTCTGTTCTCTCCTATATAGATAGATGAATATGGAACGCTAAATCCAACATGGTTTGTAGTAGCTCTTTGAAACTTGACAAAAAAAAAAGAAGTTCTCAGTTTTGTCTCTACCATCTGTTTCCTCTTCAGGTAGCCCTAGGCAGAGACTGTGGAAAAGCACTTTCATTGAAAGTGGTTGCCAAGCTTCGAAGAAATAATGAGTTTCCGAAATACCAGCAAAATTTTTTTCACCCAATCTTGATGATACGTGGTGGTAAAGACAAGTACACAAATCCCACTTGGCTCACCAAATTTTGTTCTTCTAGTTTGAAGTGTTCGTTTACACTAGCAGTTTATATTTTTAGGGTTCCCTCTGTTCTCTTCTATATAGATAGATGAATTTGGAACTGTAAATTCAACATGGTTTGTAGTAGCTCTTTGAATCTTGACAAAATAAAGGAGTTCTCAGTTTTGTCTCTATGGTTTGTTTCCTTTTCAAGTAGCCCTAGGCACAGACTGTGGAATAGCAATTTGATTTAGAGGGGTTGCCAAGCTTCTAAGAAATAACGAGTTACCGAAATACCAGGAAATACTTTCTCCGGGAATCTTGACGATACGTGGTGGTAATGATAAGTGCACAAATCCCACCTTCTCACCAAATTTTGTTCTTCTATGTTGAAGCGTTCGTCTACAGTAGCAGTTTTTATATTTAGGTTTCCCTCTGTTCTCTCCTATATAGATAGATGAATTTGGAACTGTAAATCCAACATGGTTTGTAGTAGCTCTTGGAAACTTGAAAAAAGAAAGGAGTTATCAGTTTTATCTCTATGCTAGTTTCATCTTCAAATAGCCCTAGTCACAGACTGTGGAAGAGTATTTTCATTGAGAAGGGTTGCAAAGCTTCTAAGAAATAACGAGTTTCCGAAATACCAGCAAATATATTTTCACCCAATCTTGATGATACTTGGTGGTAATGATCAGTACAAAAATCCCACCTGGCTCACCAAATTTTGTTCTTCTAGGTTTAAGGGTTCGTCTACAGTAGCAGTTTTTATATTTAGGTTTCAGTCTGTTCTTTCCCATATAGATAGATGAATTTGGAACTCTAAACCCAACATGGTTTGTAGTAGCTCTTTGAAAATTGACAAATTAAAGGAGTTCTCAGATTTGTCTCTATGGTTTGTTTCCTCTTCAAGTAGCCCTAGGAGAGACTGTGGAAAAGCACTTTCATTGAGAGGGGTTTCCAAGCTTCTAAGAAATAACGAGTTTCCGAAATACCAGCATATATTTTTTACCCAATCTTGATGATACGTGGTGGTAAACACAAGTACAAAAATCCCACTTGGCTCATCAAATTTTGTTCTTCTAGTTTGAAGTGTTCGTTTACAATAGCAGTTTATATTTTTAGGTTTCCCTCTGTTCTCTCCTATATAGATAGATGAATTTGGAACTCTAAATCTAACATGTTTTGTAGTAGCTCTTTAAAACTTGACAAAATAAAGGAGTTCTCAGTTTTGTCTCAATGTTTTGTTTCCTCTTCAAGTAGCCCTAGGAGATACTGTGTAAAAGCACTTTCATTGAGAGGGGTTTCCAAGTTTCTAAGAAATAACGAGTTTCCGAAATACCAGCAAATTTTTTTTACCCAATCTTGACGATACGTGGTGGTAATGATCAGTGCACAAATCCCACTTGACTCACCAAACTTTGTTCTTCAAGGTTGAAGCGTTCGTTTACAGTAGCAGTTTTTATTTTTAGGTTTCAATCTGTTCTCTCCTATATAGTTAGATGAATTTGGAACTCTAAATCCAACATGGTTTGTAGTAGCTCGTTGAAACTTGACAAAATAAAGGAGTTCTCAGTTTTGTCTCTATTGTTTGTTTCCTCTTCAAGTAGCCCTAGGCACAGACTGTGGAAAAGCACTTTAATTCAGAGGGGTTGCCAAGCTTCTAAGAAATGTCGATTTCCGAAATACAGCAAATATTTTTCACCCAAACTTGATGATACGTGGTGGTAATGATTGGTACATAAATCCAACTTGGCTCACCAAATTTTGTTCTTTTAGGTTGAAGCTTTCGTCTACAGTAGCAGTTTTTATATTTAGGTTTCCCTCAGTTCTCTCCTATATAGATAGATGAATTTGGAACTCTAAATCTAACATGTTTTGTAGTAGCTCTTTAAAACTTGACAAAATAAAGGAGTTCTCAGTTTTGTCTCTATGGTTTGTTTCCTTTTCAATAGCCCTAGGCACAGACTGTGGAAAAGCAATTTCCTTGAGAGGGGTTGCCAAGCTTCTAATAAATTACTAATTTCCGAATACCAGCAAATATTTTTTTACCCAATCTTGATGATACTTGGTGGTAATGACAAGTACACAAATCACACTTGGCTCACAAAATTTTGTTCTTCTAGGTTGAAGCGTTCGTTTACAGTAGCAGTTTTTATTTTTAGGTTTCAATCTGTTCTCTCCTATATAGTTAGATGAATTTGGAACTCTAAATCCAACATGGTTTGTAGTAGCTCTTTGAAAATTGATAAAATAAAGCAGTTCCCAGTTTTCTCTCTATGGTTTGTTTCCTCTTCAAGTAGCCCTAGGCACAGACTGTGGAAAAGCACTTTCATTGAGAGGGGTTGCCAGGCTTCTAAGAAATAACAAGTTTCCGAAATACCAGCAAATATTTTTTCACCCAATCTTGATGATACTTGGTGGTAATGATCAGGACACAAATCCCACTTGCCTACTAAATTTTGTTCTTCTAGGTTGAAGCGTTCGTCTACAGTAGCAGTTTTTATATTTAGGTTTCACTCTTTTCTCTCCTATATAGATAGATGAGTTTGGAACTCTAAATCCAACATGGATTGTAGTAGGTCTTTGAAACTTGACAAAATAAAGGAGTTCTCAGTTTTGTCTCTACGGTTTGTTTCTTCTTCAATAGGCCTAGGCACAGACTGTGGAAAAGCACTTGCATTGAGAGGGGTTGTCAATCTTCCAAGGAATAACGAGTTTCCGAAATACCAGCAAATATTTTTTCACCCAATCTTGATGATACTTTGTTGTAATGATCGGTACACAAATCCCACTTGACTCACCAAATTTTGTTCTCTAGGTTGAATCGTTTGTCTACAGTATCAGTTTATATTTTTAGGTTGCCCTCTGTTCTCTCCTATACTGATAGATGAATTTGGAACTCTAAATCCAACATGGTCTGTAGTAGCTCTTTGAAAGTTGACAAAATAAAGAAGTTCTCAGTTTTGTCTCTATGGTTTGTTTCCTCTTCAATAGCCCTAGGCACAGACTGTGGAGAAGCATTTCATTGAGAGGGGTTGCCAAGCTTCTAAGAAATAACGAATTTCCGAAATACCAGCAAATATTTTTTCACCCAATATTGATGATACTTTGTGGTAATGATCAATACACAAATCCCACCTGGCTCAACAAATTTCCTTCCTTTAGTTTGAAGCGTTCGTCTACAGTAGCACTTTTTATATTTAGGTTTCCCTCTGTTCTCTCCTAAATAGATAGATGAATTTGGAACTCTAAATCCAACATGGTTTGTAGTAGCTCTTTGAAACTTGACAAAAAAAAGTAGTTCTCAGTTTTGTCTCTATGGTTTGTTTCCTCTTCAAGTAACCCTAATTAGACAATGTGGACAAGCACTTTCATTTAAAGGGTTTGCAAAGCTTCCAAGAAATTACGAGTTTCCGAAATACCAGCAAATATTTTTTCACCCAATCTTGATGATACGTGGAGGTAATGACTAGTACACAAATCCGACTTGGTTCAACAAATTTTGTCTTCTAGTTTCCAGCGTTCGTTTACAGTAGCAGTTTTTATTTTTAGGTTTCCCTCTGTTCTCTCCTATATAGATAGATGAATTTGGAACTCTAAATCCAACATGGTTTGTAGTAGCTCTTTGAAACTTGACAAAATAAAGGAGTTCTCAGTTTTGTCTCTATGGTTTCTTTCCTCTTCAAGTAGCCTTAGGCACAGACTGTTTAAAAGCACTTTCATTGAGAGGGGTTGCCAAGCTTCTAAGAAATAACGAGTTTCCGAAATAGCAGCAAATATTTTTTAACCAATCTTGATGATACTTGGTGGTAATGATCAGTACACAAATCCCACTTGGCTCACCAAATTTTCTTCTTCTAGGTTGTAGCGTTCATCTACAGTAGCAGTGTATATATTTAGGTTTCAATCTACAGTAGCAGTGTATATATTTAGGTTTCACTCTTTTCTCTCCTATATAGATAGATGATTTTGGAACTCTAAATCCAACAGGGTTTGCAGTAGCTCTTTGAAACTTGACAAAATAAAGGAGTTCTTAGTTTTTTCTCTATGGTTTGTTTCCTCTTCAAGTAGCTCTAAGTAGAGACTGTGGAAAAGAACTTTCATTGAAAGGGGTTGCCAAGCTTCCAAGAAATATCGAGTTTCCGAAATACCAGCAAATATTTTTTCACCCAATCTGGATGATACATGGTGGTAATGACAAAACACAAATTCCACTTGGCTCTCCAAATTTTGTTCTTCTAGGTTGTAGCGTTCGTTTACAATAGCAGTATTTATTTTTAGGTTTCACCCTGTTCTACCGTTTATAGATAGATTAATTTGGATCTCTAAATCCAACATGGTTTTTAGTAGCTCTTTGAAACTTCACAAAATAAAGGAGTTCTCTGTTTTGTCTCTATGGTTTGTTTCCTGTTCAAGTAGCCCTAGGCACAGATTGTGGAAAAGCATTTTCATTGAGAGGGGTTGCAAAGCTTCTAAGAAATAACGAGTTTCCAAAATACCAGCAAATATTTTTTCACCCAATCTTGATGATACTTTGTGGTAATGATCAGTACACAAATCCCATTGGCCCACTAAATTTTGTTTTTCTAGGTTTAAGCGTTCGTCTACAGTAGCAGTTTTTATATTTAGATTTCACTCTGTTCTCTCCTATATAGATAGATGAATTTGGAAATCTAAATCCAACATGGTTTGTAGTAGCTCTTTGAAACTTGACAAAATAAAGGAGTTCTCAGCTTTGTCTCTATGGTTTGTTTCCTCTTCAAGTAGCCCTAGGCACAGGCTGTGGAAAAGCACTTTCATTGAGAGGGGTTGCCAAGCTTCTAAGAAATAACAAGTTTCCGAAATACCAGCAAATATTTTTTCACCCAATCTTGCTGATACTTGGTGGTAATGATCAGTACACCATTCCCACTTGGCTCACCAAATTTTGTTCTTCTAGGTTGAAGCGTTCGTCTACAGTAGCAGTTTTAATATTAAGGTTTCACCTTGTTCTCTTCCATATAGATAGATGATTTTGGAACTCTAAATCCAATATGGTTTGTAGTAGCTCTTTGAAACTTGACAAAATAAAGTAGTTCTCAGTTTTGTCTCAATGGTTTGTTTCCTCTTCATGTAGCCCTAAGCACAGACTATGGAAATGCATTTTCATTGAAAGGGGTTGCCAAGCTTCCAAGAAATAACGAGTTTCCGAAATACCAGCAAATTTTTTTTCACCCAATCTTGATGATACTTGTTGGTAATGATCGGTACAAAAAATCACACTTGGCTCACCAAATTTTGTTCTTCTAGGTTGAAGGGTTCGTCTACAGTAGCAGTTTTAATATTTAGATTTCACCCTGTTCTCTTCCATATAGATAGATGAATTTGGAACTCTAAATCCAACATGGTTTATAGTAGCTCTTTGAAACTTGACAACATAAAGGATATCTCAGTTTTGTCTCTATGGTTTGTTTCCTCTTCAAGTAACCCTATAAACAGACTGTGGAAAAGCACTTTGATTGAGAGGGGTTGCCAAGCTTCTACAAAATCACGGGTTTCCGAAATGCCAGCAAATATTTTTTCACCCAATCTTGATGATACTTGGGGGTAATAATAAGTCCACAAATCGCACTTGGCTCAACAAATTTTGTTCTTCTAGGTTTAAGCGTTCGTCTACATTAGCAGTTTTTATATTTAGGTTTCACTCTGTTCTCTCTTATATAGATAGATGAATTTGGAACTCTAAATACAACATGGTTTGTAGTAGCTCTTTGAAACTTGACAAAATACAGGAGTTCTCAGTATTGTCTCTATGGTTTGTTTCCTCTTCAAGTAGCCCTTGGCACAGACTGTGGATTTGAACTTTCATTGAAAGGGGTTGCCAAGCTTCCAAGAAATAACGAGTTTCCGAAACACCAGCAAATATTTTTTCACCCAATCTTGTTAATACGTGGTGGTAATGATCGGTACACAAATCCCACTTGGCTCACCATATTTTGTTCTTCTAGGTTGAAGCGTTCATTTACTGTAGCAGTTTTTATTTTTAGGTTTTCCTTTGTTCTCTCCTATAGAGATAGATGAATTTGGAACTCTAAATCCAATATGGTTTGTAGTAGCTTTTTGAAACTTGACAAAAAAAAGGAGTTCTCAGTTTTGTCTTTATGGTTTGTTTCCCCTTCAAGTAGCTCTAGGCACTGACTGTGGAAAAGCACTTTCATTGAGAGGAGTTGCCAAGCTTCTATAAATAACGAGTTTACGAAATACCAGCAATTATTTTTTCATCAAATCTTGATGGTACGTGGTGGTAATGACAAGTACACAAATCCCACTTGGCTCAACAAATTTTGTTCTTCTAGGTTGAAGCGTTCCTTTACAATAGCAGTTTTTATTTTTAGGTTTCACTCTGTTCTCTCCTATATAGATAGATGAATTTGGAACTCTAAATCCAACATGGTTTCTAGTAGCTCTTTGCAACTTGACACAATAAAGGAATTCTCAGTTTTGTCTCTATGATTTGTTTCCTCTTCTAGTAGCCCTAGGCACAGACTGTTGAAAAGCACTTTCATTGAGAGGGGTTGCCATACTTCGAAGAAATAACGAGTTTCCGAAATACCAGCAATTATTTTTTCACCCAATCTTGATGATACTTGGTGGTAATGATCGGTACAGGAATCCCACTTGACTCACCAAATTTTGTTGTTCTAGTTTGAAGCGTTCGTTTACAGTAGCAGTTTATATTTTTAGGTTTCCCTCTGTTTTCTCCAATATAGATAGCTGAATTTGGAACTCTAAATCCAACATGGTTTGTACTAGCTCTTTGAAATTTGACAAAAAAAAAGTAGTTCTCAGTTTTGTCTCTATGATTTGTTTCCTCTTCAAGTAGCCCTAAGCAGAGATTGTGGAAAAGCACTTTCATTGAAAGGGGTTGCCAAGCTAACAAGAAATTATGAGTTTCCGAAATACCGGCAAATATTTTTTCACCCAATCTGGATGATACGTGGTGTTAATGATAAGTACACAAATCCCACTTCTCTCACCAAATTTTGTTCTTCTAGGTTCAAGCGTTTGTCTACAGTAGCTATTTTTATATTTAGGTTTCACTCTGTTCTCTCTTATATAGATAGATGAATTTGGAACTCTAAATACATCATGGTTTGTAGTAGCTCTTTGAAACTTGACAAAATACAGGAGTTCTCAGTATTGTCTCTATGGTTTGTTTCCTCTTCAAGTAGCCCTAGGCACAGACTGTGGAAATGAACTTTCATTGAAAGGGGTTGCCAAGCTTCCAAGAAATAACGAGTTTCCGAAACACCAGCAAATATTTTTTCACCAAATCTTGATGATACTTTGTGGTAATGATCGGTACACAAATCCCACTTGGCTCACCCAATTTTGCTCTTCGAGGTTGAAGCTTTCACTTACAGTAGCAGTTTTTATTTTTAGGTTTCACTCTGTTCAATCCTATATAGATAGATGAATTTGGAACTCTAAATCCAACATGGTTTGTAGTAGCTCTTTGATACTTGACAAAATTAAGGAGTTCTCAGTTTTGTCTCTATGGTTGGTTTCCTGTTCAAGTAGACTGAGGCACAGACTGTGGATAAGCACTTTCATTGAGAGGGGTTGCCGAGCTTCTAAGAAATAACGAGTTTCCAAAATACCAGCAAATATTTTTTCACCCAGTCTTGATGATACTTGGTGGTAATGATCAGTACACCAATCCCACTAGGCTCACAAGTTTTGTTTTTCTAGGTTGAAGTGTTCGTCTACACTAGCAGTTTATATATTTAGGTTTCACTCTGTTCTCTTCCATATAGATAGATGAATTTGGAACTCTAAATCCAAAATGGTTTGTAGTAGCTCTTTGAAACTTTTCAAAATAAAGAAGTTCTCAGTATTTTCTTTATGGTTTGTTTCCTCTTCAAGTAGCCCTAGGCACAGACTGTGGAAAAGCACTTTCATTGAGAGGGGTTGCCAAGCGTCTAAGAAATAACGATTTTCCTAAATACCAGCAAATATTTTTTCACCCAATCTTGATGATACTTGCTGGTAATGATCAGTACACCAATCCAAATTGGCTCACCAAATTTTGTCCTTCTAGGTTGTAGCGTTCGTCTACAGTAGCAGTTTTTATATTTAGGTTTCACTCTGTTCTCTTCCATATAGATAGATGAATTTGGAACTCTAAATCCAACATGTTTTATAGTAGCTCTTTGAAACTTGACAAAATAAAAGAGTTCTCAGTTGTATCTCTATGATTTGTTTCCTCTTCAAGTAGCCATAAGCAGAGAGTGTGGAAAAGCACTTTCATTTAAAGGGGTTGCCAAGCTTCTAAGAAATTACGAGTTTCCGAAATACCAGCAAATATTTTTTTACCCAATCTTTATGATAATTGGTGGTAATGACAAGTACACAAATCCCACTTGGCTCACCAAATTTTGTTCTTCCAGGTTGAAGCTTTCGTTTACAGTAGCAGTTTTTATTTTTAGGTTTCACTCTGTTCTCTCGTATATAGATAGATGAATTTGGAACTCTAAATTCAACATGGTTTGTAGTAGCTCTTTGAAACATGACAAAATAAAGCAGTTCTCACTTTTGTCTCTGTGGTTTGTTTCCTCTTAAAGTAGCCCTAGGCACAGACTGTGGAAAAGCACTTTCATTAAATGGGGTTGCCAAGCTTCCAAGAAATAACAAGTTTCCGAAATACCAGCAAATATTTTTTCACCCAATCTTGATGATACTTAGTGCTAATTATCGGTACACAAATCCCACTTGACTCACCAAATTTTGTTCTTCTAGGTTGAAGCGTTCGAATACAGTAGCAGTTTATATTTTTAGGTTTCCCAGTGTTCTCTCCTATATAGTTAGATGAATTTGGAACTCTAAATCCAACATGGTTTGTACTAGCTCTTTGAAACTTGACAAAATAGGAGTTCTCAGTTTTGTCTTTATGGTTTGTTTCCCCTTCAAGTAGCCCTATGCACAGACTGTTGAAAAGCACTTTCATTGAGAGGGGTTGCCAAACTTCGAAGAAATAACGAGTTTCCGAAATACCAGCAAATATTTATTCACCCAATCTTGATGATACTTGGTGTTAATGATCGGTACAGGAATCTCACTTGGCTAACCAAATTTTCTTCCTCCAGGTTGACGTGTTCGTCTACAGTAGCAGTTTCTATTCTTAGGTTTGACTCTGTTCTCTCCTATGTAGATAGATGAATTTGGAACTCAAAATCCAACATGGTTTATAGTAGCTCTTTGAAACTTGACAAAATAAAGGAGTTCTCAGTTTGTTCTCTATAATTTGTTTACTCTTCAAGGAGCCCGAAGAAGAGACAGTGGAAAAGCACTTTCATTGAAAGAGGTTGCCAAGCTTCCAAGAAATAACGAGTTTCCGAAATACCAGCAAATATTTTATCACCGAATCTTGATGATACGTGATGGTAATGACAAGTACACAAATCCCACATGGCTCACCAAATTTTGTTCTTCTAGGTTGAAGCGTTCGTTTCAAGTAGCAGTTTTTATTTTTAGGTTTCACTCTGTTCTCTCCTATATACATAGATGAATTTGGAACTCTTAATCCAACATGGTTTCTAGTAGCTCTTTGAAACTTGACAAAATAAAAGAGTTCTCAGCTTTGTACCTGTAATTTGTTTCCTCTTCAAGTAGCCCTAAGCAGAGACTTTGGAAAAGCACTTAAATTGAAAGGGGATGCCAAGCTTCCAAGAAATTACGAGTTTCCGAAATACCAGCATATATGTTTTCACCGAATCTTGATGATACTTGGTGGTAATGACAAGTACACAAATCCCACTTGGCTCATCAAATTTTGTTCTTCTAGCTTTTAGCGTTCTTCTACTGTAGCAGTTTTTATATTTAGGTTTCACTCTGTTCTCTCCTATATAGATAGATGAATTTGGAACTCTAAATCCAACATGGTTTGTAGTAGTTCTTTGAAACTTGACAAATAAATAGTTCTCAGTTTTGTCGCTATGGTTTGTTTCCTCTTCAAGTAGCCCTAAGCAGAGACTGTGGAAAAGCACTTTCATTGAAAGGAGTTGCCAAGCTTCCAAGAAATTATGATTTTCCGAAATACCAGCAAATATTTTTTCACCCAATCTGGATAATAAATGGTGGTGATGACAAGTACACAAATCCCACTTGACTCACCAAATTTTGTTCTTCCAGGTTGAAGCGTTCGTCTACAGTAGGCGTTTTTATATTTAGGTTTCCCTCTGTTCTCTCCTATATAGATAGATCAATTTGGAACTCTAAATCCAACATGGTTAGTAGTAGCTCTTTGAAACTTGACAAAATAAAGTAGTTCTCAGTTTTGTCTCTATGGTTTGTTTCCTCTTCAAGTAGCCCTAGGCACAGACTGTGGAAAAGCAGTTTTCATTGAGAGGGGTTGCCAAGCCTCTAAGAAATAACGAGTTTCAGAAATACCAGCAAATATTTTTTCACAAAATTTTGATGATACTTGGTGGTAATGATCGGTACAAAAATCCCACTTGGCTCACCAAATTTTGTTCTTCTAGGTTGTAGCGTTCTTTTACAGTAGCAGTTAATATTTTTAGGTTTCACTCTGTTCTCTCCTATATAGATAGATAAATTTGGAACTCTAAATCCAACATGGTTTGTAGTAGCTCTTTGAAACTTGACAAAAAAAAGTAGTTCTCAGATTTGTCTCTATGGTTTGTTTCCTCTTCAAGTAGCCCTAACCAGAAACTGTGGAAAAGCACTTTCATTGAAAGGGGTTGCCAAGATTCCAAGAAATTACGAGTTTCCGAAATACCAGCAAATATTTTTTCACCCAATCTTGATGATACGTGGTGGTAATGATCAGTACAAAAAACCCACTTGGCTCACCAAATTTTGTTCTTCTAGGTTGAAGCGTTCGTTTACAGTACAGTTTTTATTTTTAGGTTTCCCTCTGTTCTCTCCTATATAGATAGATGAATTTGGAACTCTTAATCCAACATGGTTTGTAGTAGCACTTTGAAACTTGACAAAAAAAAGTAGTTCTCAGTTTTGTCTCTATGGTTTGTTTTTTCTTCAAGTAGCCCTAAGCAGAGACTGTGGAAAAGCACTTTCATTAAAAGGGGTTGCAAAGCTTCCAATAAATTACGAGTTTCCGAAATACAAGCAAATATTTTTTCACCCAATCTTGATGATACGTGGTCGTAATGACAAGTACACAAATCCCACTTGGCTCACCAAATTTTGATCTTCTTGGTGGAAGCGTTCGTTTACAGTTGCAGTTTTTATTTTTGGTTTCATTCTGTTCTTTCCTATATAGATAGATGAATTTGGAACTCTAAATCCAACATGGTTTGTAGTACCTCTTTGAAACTTGACAAAATAAAGTAGTTCTCAGTTTTGTCTCTATGGTTTGTTTCCTCTTCAAGTAGCCCTAGGCACAGACTGTGGAAAAGCACTTTCATTAAGAGGGGTTGCCAAGCTTCTAAGAAATAACGAGTTTCTGAAATACCAGCAAATATTTTCTCAGAGAAACTTGATGATACTTTGTGGTAATGATGAGTACACAAATCCCACTTGGCTCACCAAATTTTGTTCTTCTAGGATGAAGCGTTCGTCTACAGTAGTCGTTTTTATATTTAGGTTTCCCTCTGTTCTCTCCTATATAGATAGATGAATTTGGAATTCTAAATCCAACATGGTTTGTAGTAGCTCTTTGAAACTTGACAAAATAAAGGAATTCTCAGTTTTGTCTCTATGGTTGTTTCCTCTTCAAGTAGCCCTAGGCACAGACTGTGGAAAAGCACTTTCATTGAGAGGGGTTGCCAAGCTTCTAAGAAATAACGAGTTTCCGAAATACCAGCAAATATTTTTTCACCCAGTCATGATGATACTTGGTGGTAATGATCAGTTCACAAATCCCACTTGGTAACCAAATTTTGTTCTTCTAGGTTGAAGCGTTCGTCTACAGTAGTCGTTTTTATATTTAGGTTTCCCTCTGTTCTCTCCTATATAGATAGATGAATTTGGAACTCTAAATCCAACTTGGTTTGTAGTCGCTCTTTGAAACTTGAGAAAATAATGGAGTTCCCAGTTTTGTCTCTATGGTTCGTTTCCTCTTCAAGTAGCCCTAGGCACAGAGTTTGGAAAAGCACTTTCATTGAGAGGGGTTGCCAAGCTTCTAAGAAATAATGAGTTTCTGAAATACCAGCAGATATTATTTCACCGAATCTTGATGATACTTGGTGGTAATGATCAGTACACAAATCCCACTTGGCTCACCAAA
>NW_027512836.1:58490-106506 GCF_048772815.1 Callospermophilus lateralis
GTTATTTCTAGAAGCTTGGCAACCCCTCTCAATTAAAGTGCTTTTCCACAGTTTGTGCCTAGGGCTACTTGAAGGCGAAACCAACCATAAAGACAAAAGTGAGAAGTCCTTTATTTTGTCAAGTTTCAAAAAGCTACTACAAACCATGTTGGATTTAGAGTTCCAAATTCATCTATCTATATAGGAGAGAACAGAGGAAAACCTAAATATAAAAACTGCTACAGTAAATGAACGCTTCAACCTAGAAGAACAAAATTTGGTGAGCCAAGTGGGATTTGTGTACCGATCATTACCACCACGTATCAACAAGATTGGGTGAAAAAATATTTCCTGATATTTCGGAAACTCGTAATTTCTTGGAAGCTTGGCAACCCCTTTCAATGAAAGTGCTTTTCCACCGTCTCTGCTTAGGCCTACTTGAAGAGGAAACAAATCATAGAGACAAAACTGAAAACTAGTTTTTTTTTTTTTTGTCAAGCTTCAAAGAGCTACTACAAACCATGTTGGATTTAGAGTTCCAAAGTCATCTATCTATATAGGAGAGAAGAGAGGGAAAACTAAAAATAAAAACTGCTACTGTAAACGAAGGCTTCAACCTAGAAGAACAAAATTGGTGAGCCAAGTGGGATTTGTGTGCTTGTCATTACCACCACGTTCCATCCAGATTGGGTGAAAAAATATTTGCTGGTATTTTGGAAACTCATAATTTCTTGGTACGTTGGCAACCCCTGTCAATGAAAGGTATTTTTCCATAGTCTTTGATTAGGGCTACTTGAAGAAAAAACAAACCATATACACAAAACTGAGAAGTACTTTTTTTTGTCAGGTTTCAAAGAGCTACTACAAACCATGTTGGATTTAGAGTTCCAAATTCATCTATCTATATAGCAGAGAACAGAGTGAAACCTAAACATAAAAACTGATACTGTAGATGAACGCTTCAACCTAGAAGAACAAAATTTGGTGAGCCAAGAGGGATTTGTGTACCGATCATTACCACCAAGTATCATCAAGATTGGGTGAAAAAATATTTGCTGGTGTTTCAGAAACTCGTTATTTCTTGGAAGCTTGGCAACCTCTTTCAATTAAAGTGCTATTCCACAGTCTCTGGTTAGGGCTACTTGAAGAGGAACAAACCATAGAGACAAAACTGAGAACTCCTTTATTTTGTCAAGTTCCAAAGAGCGACTACAAACCATGTTTTATTTAGAGTTCCAGATCAATCTATCTATAAAGGAGAGAACAGAGGAAAACCTAAATATAAAAACGACTACTGTAGACGAACGCTTCAACCTAGAAGAACAAAATTTGGTGAGCAAGGTGGGATTTGTGTACTGATCATTACCACCAAGTATCATCAAGATTGGGTGATAAAATATTTGCTGGTATTTCGGAAACTCGTTATTTCTTGGAATCTTGGCAACCTCTTTCAATGAAAGTGCTTTTCCACAGTCTCTTCTTTGGGCTCCATGAAGAGTAAACAAATTATAGAGAACAAACTGAGAACTCCTTTATTTTGTCAAGTTTCAAAGAGCTACTACAAACCATGATGGATTTTGAGTTCCAAATTCATCTATCTACATAGGAGAGAACAGAGTGAAACCTAAAAATAAAAACTGCTATTGTAAACGAACGCTTCAACATAGAACAACAAAATTTGTTGAGCCAAGTGGGATTTGTGTACTTGTCATTACCACCACTTATCATCAAGATTGGGTGAAAAAATATTTGCTGGTATTTCGGAAACTCGTTATTTCTAGAAGCTTGGCAACCCCTCTCAATTAAAGTGCTTTTCCACAGTCTGTGCCTAGGGCTACTTGAAGGGGAAACCAACCATAAAGACAAAACTGAGAAGTCCTTTATTTTGTCAAGTTTCAAAAAGCTACTACAAACCATGTTGGATTTAGAGTTCCAAATTCATCTATCTATATAGGAGAGAACAGAGGGAAACCTAAATAAAAAAACGACTACTGTAGACGAACGCTTCAACCTAGAAGAACAAAATTTGGTGAGACAAGTGGGATTTGTTTCCTGATCATTACCACCCAGTATCATCAAGATTGGGTGAAAAAATATTTGCTGGTATTTCAGAAACTCGTTATTTCTTAGAAGGTTGGCAACCCCTCTCAATGAATGTGCTTTTCCAAGTCTGTGCCTAGCGCTACTTGAAGAGGAAACAAACCATAGAGACAAAACTGAGAACTCCTTTATTTTGTCAAGTTTCAAAGAGCTACTACAAACCATGTTGGATTTAGAGTTCCAATTTCATCTATCTATATAGTAGAGAACAGAGTGAAACCAAAAATAAAAACTGCAACTGTAAACGAATGCTTCAACCTAGAAGAACTAAATTTGGTGGGCCAAGTTTGATTTGTGTCCTTGTCATTACGACCACGTATCATCCAGATTGGGTGAAAAAATATTTGCTGGTATTTCCGAAACTCCTAATTTCTTGGAAGCTTGGCTAACCCTTTCAATGAAAGTGCTTTTCCACAGTCTCTGCTTAGGGCTACTTGAAGATTAAACAAATTATAGAGACAAACCTGAGAACTCCTTTATTATGTCAAGTTTCAAAGAGCAACTACAAACCTTGTTGGATTTAGAGTTCCAAATTTATCTATCTACATAGGAGAGAACAGAGTGAATCTTAAACATAAAAACTGCTACTGTAGACGAACACTTCAACCTAGAAGAAAAAAATTTGGTGAGCCAACTGGGATTTGTGGACTGATCATTACCACCAAGCATCATCAAGATTGGGTGAAAAAATATTTGATGGATTTCGGAAAATCGTTATTTCTTAGAAGCTTGGCAACCCCTCTCAATGAAAGTGCTTTTCCACAGTCTGTGCCTAGGGCTACTTCAAAAGGAAACAAATCGTAGAGACAAAAGTGAGAAATCCTTTATTTTGTCAAGTTTCAAAGAGCTACTACAAACCATGTTGGATTAAGAGTTCCAAATTCATCTATCTATATAGGAGAGAACAGAGGGAAACCTAAAAATAAAAACTGCTACTGTAAACGAACGCTTCAACCTAGAAGAACAAAATTTGGTGAGCCAAGTGGGATTTTTGTACCGATCATTACCACCATGTATCATCAAGATTGGGTGAAAAAATATTTGCTGGTAGTTCGGAAACTCGTAATTTCTTGGAAGCTTGGCAACCCCTTTCAATGAAAGTGCTTTTCCACAGTTTCTATTAGGGCTACTTGAAGAGGAAACAAATATTAGAGACAAAACTTAGAATTCCTTTATTTTCTCAAGTTTCAAAGAGCTGCTACAAACCATGTTGGATTTAGAGTTCCAAATTCATCTATCTATATAGGAGAAAACCGGGGGAAACCTAAAAATATAAACTGCTACTGTAAAAGAAAGCTGCAACCTAGAAGTACAAAATTTGGTGAGTCAAGTGGGATTTATGTACCGATCATTACTACCAATATCATCAAGATTGGGTGAAAAAATATTTGCGGGTATTTAGGGAACTCGTTATTTTTTGGAAGCTTGGCAACCCCTTTCAATGAAAGTGCTTTTCAACAGTCTCTGCTTAGGGCTATTTGAAGAGGAAACAAACCATAGAGACAAAACGGAGAACTACTTTTTTTTGTCATGTTTCAAAGAGCGACTATAAACCATGTTGGATTTAGAGTTCCAAATTCATCTATCTATATAGGAGAGAACAGAGGGAAACCTAAATATAAAAACGACTACTGTAGACGAACCCTTCAACCTAGAAGAAAAAAATTTGGTGACCAAGTGGGATTTGTGTACTTGTCATTACCATCACGTATCATCAAGACTGGGTGAAAAAATATTTGAAGGTATTTCGGAAACTCGTTATTTCTTAGAAGTTTGCAACCCCCTCAATGAAAGTGCTTTTCAACAGTCTGTGCCTAGGGCTACTTGAAGAGGAAACAACCATAGAGACAAAACTGAGAAGTCCTTTATTTTGTCAAGTTTCAAAGAGCTACTACAAACCATGTTGGATTTAGAGTTCCAAATTCATCTATCTATATAGGAGAGAACAGAGGGAAACCTAGATATAAAAACGACTACTGTAGACGAACGCTTCAACCTAGAAGAACAAAATTTGGTGAGCCAAGTGGGATTTGTGTACTGATCATTACCACCAAGTATCATCAAGACTGGGTGAGAAAATATTTGCTGGTATTTCGGGAACTCGTTATTTTTTGGAAGCTTGGCAACACCTTTCAATGAAAGTGCTTTTCCACAGTCTCTGCTTAGAGCGACTTGAAGAGGAAACAAACCATAGAGACAAAACTGAGAACTACTTTTTTTTGTCATGTTTCAAAGAGCGACTATAAACCATGTTGGATTTAGAGTTCCAAATTCATCTATCTATATAGGAGAGAACAGAGTCAAACCTAAATATAAAAATGACTACTGTAGACGAACGCTTCTACCTAGAAGAACAAAATTTGGTGACCAAGTGGGATTTGTGTACTGATCATTACCACCAAGTATCATCAAGACTCGGTGAAAAAATATTTGCTGGTATTTCGGAAACTCGTTATTTCTTAGAAGCTTGGCAACCCCTCTCAATGAAAGTGCTTTTCCACAGTCTGTGCCTAGGGCTACTTGAAGAGGAAACAACCATAGAGACAAAAGTAAGAAGTCCTTTATTTTGTCAAGTTTCAAAGAGCTACTACAAACCATGTTGGATTTAGAGTTCCAAATTCATCTATCTATTTGGAGAGAACAGAGTGAAACCAAAAATAAAAACTGCATCTGTAAACGAACGCTTCCACCTAGAAGAACAAAATTTGGTGAGCCATATGGGATTTGTGTACTTGTCATTACGACCACGTATCATCATGATTGGGTGAAAAAATATCTGCTGGTATTTCGGAAAATCGTAATTTATTGGAAGCTTGGCAACCCCTTTTAATGAAAGTGCTTTTCCACAGTCTCTGCTTAGGGCTACTTGAAGAAAAAACAAACCAGAGAGACAAAACTGAGAACTACTTTTTTTTGTCAAGTTTCAAAGTGCTACTACAAACCATGTTTGATTAAGAGTTCCAAATTCATCTATCTATATATGAGAGAACAGAGGGAAACCTAAAATAAAAACTGCTACTGTAAACGAACGGTTCAACCTAGAAGAATAAAATTTGGTGAGCCATGTGGGATTTGTGTACCGATCATTACCACCAAGTATCATCAAGATTGGGTGAAAAAATATTTGCTGGTATTTCGGAAACTCGTAATTTCTTGGAAGCTTGGCAACCCCTTTCAATGAAAGTGCTTTTCCACAGTCTCTGCTTAGGGCTACTTGAAGAAAAAACAAACCATAGAGACAAAACTGAGAAGTACTTTTTTTTGTCAGGTTTCAAAGAGCTACTACAAACCATGTTGGATTTAGAGTTCCAAATTCATCTATCTACATAGAAGAGAACAGAGTGAAACCTAAACATAAAAACTGATACTGTAGATGAACGCTTCAACCTAGAAGAACAAAATTTGGTGAGCCAACTGGGATTTGTGTACCGATCATTACCACCAAGTATCATCAAGATTGGGTGAAAAAATATTTGCTTGTGTTTCAGAAACTCGTTATTTCTTGGAAGCTTGGCAACCCCTTTCAATGAAAGTGCTTTTCCACAGTCTCTGGTTAGGGCTACTTGAAGAGGAACAAACCATAGAGACAAAACTGAGAACTCTTTTATTTTGTCAAGTTTCAAAGAGCTACTACAAACCATGTTGGATTTAGAGTTCCAAATTCATCTATCTATATAGGAGAGAACAGAGTGAAACCTAAACATAAAAACTGATACTGTAGATGAACGCTTCAACCTAGAAGAACAAAATTTGGTGAGCCAAGAGGGATTTGTGTACCGATCATTACCACCAAGTATCATCAAGATTGGGTGAAAAAATATTTGCTGGTGTTTCAGAAACTCGTTATTTCTTGGAAGCTTGGCAACCTCTTTCAATTAAAGTGCTTTTCCACAGTCTCTGGTTAGGGCTACTTGAAGAGGAACAAACCATAGAGACAAAACTGAGAACTCCTTTATTTTGTCAAGTTCCAAAGAGCGACTACAAACCATGTTTTATTTAGAGTTCCAGATTAATCTATCTATAAAGGAGAGAACAGAGGAAAACCTAAATATAAAAACGACTACTGTAGACGAACGCTTCAACCTAGAAGAACAAAATTTGGTGAGCAAAGTGGGATTTGTGTACTGATCATTACCACCAAGTATCATCAAGATAGGGTGATAAAATATTTGCTGGTATTTCGGAAACTTGTTATTTCTTGGAATCTTGGCAACCTCTTTCAATGAAAGTGCTTTTCCACAGTCTCTTCTTTGGGCTCCTTGAAGAGTAAACAAATTATAGAGAACAATTTGAGAACTCCTTTATTTTGTCAAGTTTCAAAGAGCTACTACAAACCATGTTGGATTTTGAGTTCCAAATTCATCTATCTACATAGGAGAGAACAGAGTGAAACCTAAAAATAAAAACTGCTATTGTAAACGAACGCTTCAACATAGAAGAACAAAATTTGTTGAGCCAAGTGGGATTTGTGTACTTGTCATTACCACCACTTATCATCAAGATTGGGTGAAAAAATATTTGCTGGTATTTCGGAAACTCGTTATTTCTAGAAGCTTGGCAACCCCTCTCAATTAAAGTGCTTTTCCACAGTCTGTGCCTAGGGCTACTTGAAGGCGAAACCAACCATAAAGACAAAAGTGAGAAGTCCTTTATTTTGTCAAGTTTCAAAAAGCTACTACAAACCATGTTGGATTTAGAGTTCCAAATTCATCTATCTATATAGGAGAGAACAGAGGAAAACCTAAATATAAAAACTGCTACAGTAAATGAACGCTTCAACCTAGAAGAACAAAATTTGGTGAGCCAAGTGGGATTTGTGTACCGATCATTACCACCACGTATCAACAAGATTGGGTGAAAAAATATTTCCTGATATTTCGGAAACTCGTAATTTCTTGGAAGCTTGGCAACCCCTCTCAATGAAAGGGCTTTTCCACAGTCTCTGCTTAGGCCTACTTGAAGAGGAAACAAATCATAGAGACAAAACTGAAAACTAGTTTTTTTTTTGTCAAGCTTCAAAGAGCTACTACAAACCATGTTGGATTTAGAGTTCCAAAGTCATCTATCTATATAGGAGAGAAGAGAGGGAAAACTAAAAATAAAAACTGCTACTGTAAACGAAGGCTTCAACCTAGAAGAACAAAATTGGTGAGCCAAGTGGGATTTGTGTGCTTGTCATTACCACCACGTACCATCCAGATTGGGTGAAAAAATATTGCTGGTATTTTGGAAACTCATAATTTCTTGGTACGTTGGCAACCCCTGTCAATGAAAGTGATTTTCCATAGTCTTTGATTAGGGCTACTTGAAGAAAAAACAAACCATATACACAAAACTGAGAAGTACTTTTTTTTGTCAGGTTTCAAAGAGCTACTACAAACCATGTTGGATTTAGAGTTCCAAATTCATCTATCTACATAGAAGAGAACAGAGTGAAACCTAAATATAAAAACGGATACTGTAGATGAACGCTTCAACCTAGAAGAACAAAATTTCGTGAGCCAAGTGGGATTTGTGTACCGATCATTACCACCAAGTATCATCAAGATTGGGTGAAAAAATATTTGCTGGTGTTTCAGAAACTCGTTATTTCTTGGAAGCTTGGCAACCTCTTTCAATGAAAGTGCTTTTCCACAGTCTCTGGTTATGGCTACTTGAAGAGGAACAAACCATAGAGACAAAACTGAGAACTACTTTTTTTGTCAAGTTTCAAAGAGCGACTACAAACCATGTTTTATTTAGAGTTCCAAATTAATCTATCTATATAGGAGAGAACAGAGGAAAACCTAAATATAAAAACGACTACTGTAGACGAACGCTTCAACCTAGAAGAACAAAATTTGGTGAGCCAAGTGGGATTTGTGTACTGATCATTACCACCAAGTATCATCAAGATTGGGTGAAAAAATATTTGCTGGTATTTCAGAAACTCGTTATTTCTTAGAAGCTTCGCCACCCCTCTCAATGAAAGTGCTTTTCCACAGTCTGTTACTATAGCTACTTGAAGAGGAAACAAACCATAGAGACAAAACTAAGAACTACTTTATTTTGTCAAGTTTCAAAGAGCTACAACAAACAATGTTGGATTTAGAGTTCCGAATTCATATATCTATATAGGAGAGAACAGAGTGAAACCTAAATATAAAAACTGCTACTATAGACGAACGCTTAAACCTAGAAGAACAAAATTTGGTGAGCCCAGTGGCATTTGTGTACTGATTATTACCACCAAGTATCAACAAGACTGGGTGAAAAAGTATTTGCTGGTATTTGGGACACTCGTTATTTCTTAGAAGCTGGGCAACCCCTCTCAATGAAAGTGCTTTTCCACAGTCTGTGCCTGGGGCTACTTGAAGAGGAAACAAACCATAGAGACAAAACTGAGAACTACTTTTTTTTGTCAAGTTTCAAAGAGCTAGTACAAACCATGTTGGATTTAGAGTTCCAAATTCATCTATCTACATAGGAGAGAACCGAGGGAAACCTAAATATAAAAACTGCTACTGTAGACGAACGCTTCAACATAGAAGAACAAAATTTGGTGAGTCAAGTGGGATTTGTGGACTGATCATTACCACCAAGTATCATCAAGTTTGGGTGAAAAAATATTTGCTGGTATTACATAAACTCGTTATTTCTTGGAACCTTGGCAACCCCTTTCAATCAAAGTGCTTCTCCACAGTCTGTCCCTAGGGCTACTTGAAGAGGCAACAAACCATAGAGACAAAACTGAGAACTCCTTTATTTTGTCAAGTTTCAAAGAGCTACTACAAACCATGTTGCTTTTAGAGTTCCAAATTCATCCATCTATATAGGAGAGAACAGAGGGAATCCTAAAAATAAAAACTGCTACTGTAAATGAACGCTTCAACCTAGAAGAACAAAATTTGTGAGCCAAGTGGGATTTGTGTACCGATCATTACCACCACGTATCAACAAGATTGGGTGAAAAAATATTTGCTGGTATTTCGGAAACTCGTAATTCCTTGGATGCTTGGCAACCCCTTTCAATGAAAGTGCTTTTGCACAGTCTCTGCTTAAGGCTACTGGAAGAGGAAACAAACCATAGAGACAATACTGAGAACTAATTTTTTTCTGTCAAGTTTCAAAGAGCTACTACAAACCATGTTGGATTTAGAGTTCCAAATTCATCTATCTATATAGGAGAGAACAGAGTGAAACCTAAAAATAAAAACTGCTACTTGAAACGAACGCTTCAACCTAGAAGAATAAAATTTGGTGAGCCATGTGGGTTTTGTGTACTTGTCATTACCACCACGTATCATCAAGATTGGGTGAAAAAATATTTGCTGGTATTTCGGAAACTCGTGATTTCTTGGAAGCTTGGCAACCCCTTTCAATGAAAATGCTTTTCCACAGTCTCTGCTTAGGGCTACTTGAAGAAAAAACAAACCATAGAGACAAAACTGAGAAGTACTTTTTTTTGTCAGGTTTCAAAGAGCTACCACAAACCATGTTGGATTTAGAGTTCCAAATTCATCTATCTACATAGAAGAGAACAGAGTGAAACCTAAACATAAAAACTGATACTGTAGATGATCGCTTCAACCTAGAAGAACAAAATTTGGTGAGCCAAGTGGGATTTGTGTACCGATCATTACCACCAAGTATCATCAAGATTGGGTGAAAAAATATTTGCTGGTGTTTCAGAAACTCGTTATTTCTTGGAAGCTTGGCAACCCCTTTCAATGAAAGTGCTTTTCCACAGTCTCTGGTTAGGGCTACTTGAAGAGGAACAAACCATAGAGACAAATCTGAGAACTACTTTTTTTTGTCAAGTTTCAAAGAGCGACTACAAACCATGTTTTATTTAGAGTTCCAAATTAATCTATCTATATAGGAGAGAACAGAGGAAAACCTAAATATAAAAACGACTACTGTAGACGAACGCTTCAACATAGAAGAACAAAATTTGGTGAGCCCAGTGCGATTTGTGTACTGATCATTACCACCAAGTATCATCAAGATTGGGTGAAAAAATATTTACTTGTATTTCAGAAACTCGTTATTTCTTAGAAGCTTCGCAACCCCTCTCAATGAAAATGCTTTTCCACAGTCTGTGCCTGGGGCTACTTGAAGAGGAAACAAACCATAGAGACAAAACTGAGAACTACTTTTTTTTGTCAAGTTTCAAAGGGCTACTACTAACCATGTTGGATTTAGAGTTCCAAATTCATCTATCTACATAGGAGAGAACCGAGGGAAACCTAAATATAAAAACTGCTACTGTAGACGAACGCTTCAACCTAGAAGAACAAAATTTGGTGAGTCAAGTGGGATTTGTGGACTGATCATTACCACCAAGTATCATCAAGATTGGGTGAAAAAATATTTGCTGGTATTTCAGAAACTCGTTATTTCTTGGAAGCTTGGCAACCCCTTTCAATCCAAGTGCTTATCCACAGTCTGTGCCTAGGGCTACTTGAAGAGGAAACAAACCATAGAGACAAAACTGAGAACTCCTTTATTTTGTCAAGTTTCAAAGAGCTACTACAAACCATGTTGGATTTAGAGTTCCAAATTCATCTATCTATATAGGAGAGAACAGAGGGAAATCTAAATATAAAAACGACTACAATAGATGAACACTTCAACCTAGAAGAACAAAATTTGGTGAGCCAAGTGGGATTTGTGTACTTCTAATTACCACCACGTATCAACAAGATTGGGTAAAAAAATATTTGCTCTTATATCGGAAACTCGTTATTTCTTAGAAGCTTAGCAACCCGTCTAAATGAAAGTGCTTTTCCACAGTCTGTGCCTAGGGCTACTTGAAGAGGAAACAAACCATAGAGACAAAACTGAGAACTACTTTATTTTGTCAAGTTTCAAAGAGCTACTACTAACCATGTTGGATTTAGAGTTCCATATTAATCTATCTATATAGGAGAGAACAGTGTGAAACCTAAAAATATAAACTGCTATTGTAAACGAACGCTTCAACCTAGAAGAACAAAATTTGGTGAGTCAAGTGGGATTTGTGTACTTGTCATTACCACGACGTATCATCCAGATTGGGTGCAAAAATATTTGCTGGTATTTCGGAAACTCGTTATTTCTTGGAATCTTGGCAACCCCTTTCAATGAAAGTGCTTTTCCACAGTCCCTTCTTTGGGCTCCTTGAAGAGTAAACAAATTATAGAGAACAAACTGAGAACTCCTTTATTTTGTCAAGTTTCAAAGAGCTACTACAAACCATGTTGGATTTTGAGTTCCAAATTCATCTATCTATATAGGAGAGAACAGAGGAAAACCTAAATATAAAAACTGCTACAGTAAATGAACGCTTCAACCTAGAAGAACAAAATTTGGTGAGCCAAGTGGGATTTGTGTACCGATCATTACCACCACGTATCAACAAGATTGGGTGAAAAAATATTTGCTGGTATTTCGGAAACTCGTAATTTCTTGGAAGCTTGGCAACCCCTTTCAATGAAAGTGCTTTTCCACAGTCTCTGCTTAGGCCTACTTGAAGAGGAAACAAATCATAGAGACAAAACTGAAAACTAGTTTTTTTTTTTTTTTGTCAAGCTTCAAAGAGCTACTACAAACCATGTTTGATTTAGAGTTCCAAAGTCATCTATCTATATAGGAGAGAACAGAGGGAAAACTAAAAATAAAAACTGCTACTGTAAACGAAGGCTTCAACCTAGAAGAACAAAATTGGTGAGCCAAGTGGGATTTGTGTGCTTGTCATTACCACCACGTATCATCCAGATTGGGTGAAAAAATATTTGCTGGTATTTCAGAAACTCGTTATTTCTTAGAAGCTTCGCCACCCCTCTCAATGAAAGTGCTTTTCCACAGTCTGTTACTAGGGCTACTTGAAGAGGAAACAAACCATAGAGACAAAACTAAGAACTACTTTATTTTGTCAAGTTTCAAAGAGCTACAACAAACAATGTTGGATTTAGAGTTCCGAATTCATATATCTATATAGGAGAGAACAGAGTGAAACCTAAATATAAAAACTGCTACTGTACACGAACGCTTAAACCTAGAAGAACAAAATTTGGTGAGCCCAGTGGCATTTGTGTACTGATTATTACCACCAAGTATCAACAAGACTGGGTGAAAAAGTATTTGCTGGTATTTCGGAAACTCGTTATTTCTTAGAAGCTTGGCAACCCCTTTCAATGAAAGTGGTTTTCCACAGACTCTGCTTAGGGCTACTTGAAGAGGAAACAAATCATAGAGACACAACTGAGAACTACTTTTTTATGTCATGTTTCAAAGAGCTGCTACAAACCATGTTTGATTTAGATTTCCAAATTCATCTATCTACATAGGAGAGAACCAAGGGAAACCTAAATATAAAAACTGCTACTGTAGACGAACGCTTCAACATAGAAGAACAAAATCTGGTGAGCCAAGTGGGATTTGTGGACTGATCATTACCACCAAGTATCATCAAGTTTGGGTGAAAAAATATTTGCTGGTATTTCAGAAACTCTTTATTTCTTGGAACCTTGGCAACCCCTTTCAATCAAAGTGCTTCTCCACAGTCTGTGCCTAGGGCTACTTGAAGAAAAAACAAACCATAGAGACAAAACTGAGAACTACTTTTTTTTGTCAAGTTTCAAAGGGCTACTACAAACCATGTTGGATTTAGAGTTCCAAATTCATCTATCTACATAGGAGAGAACCGAGGGAAACCTAAATATAAAAACTGCTACTGTAGACGAACGCTTCAACCTAGAAGAACAAAATTTGGTGAGTCAAGTGGGATTTGTGGACTGATCATTACCACCAAGTATCATCAAGATTGGGTGAAAAAATATTTGCTGGTATTTCAGAAACTCGTTATTTCTTGGAAGCTTGGCAACCCCTTTCAATCCAAGTGCTTATCCACAGTCTGTGCCTAGGGCTACTTGAAGAGGAAACAAACCATAGAGACAAAACTGAGAACTCCTTTATTTTGTCAAGTTTCAAAGAGCTACTACAAACCATGTTGGATTTAGAGTTCCAAATTCATCTATCTATATAGGAGAGAACAGAGGGAAATCTAAATATAAAAACGACTACTGTAGATTAACACTTCAACCTAGAAGAACAAAATTTGGTGAGCCAAGTGGGATTTGTGTACTTCTAATTACCACCACGTATCAACAAGATTGGGTAAAAAAATATTTGCTCGTATATCGGAAAGTCGTTATTTCTTAGAAGCTTAGAAACCCGTCTAAATGAAAGTGCTTTTCCACAGTCTGTGCCTAGGGCTACTTGAAGAGGAAACAAACCATAGAGACAAAACTGAGAACTACTTTATTTTGTCAAGTTTCAAAGAGCTACTACTAACCATGTTGGATTTAGAGTTCCAAATTAATCTATCTATATAGGAGAGAAAACTGTGAAACCTAAAAATATAAACTGCTATTGTAAACGAACGCTTCCACCTAGAAGAACAAAATTTGGTGAGTCAAGTGGGATTTGTGTACTTGTCATTACCACGACGTATCATCCAGATTGGGTGAAAAAATATTTGCTGGTATTTCGGAAACTCGTTATTTCTTGGAAGCTTGGCAACCCCTTTCAATGACAGTGCTTTTCCACAGTCTCTGCTTCATGCTACTTGAAGAGGAAACAAACCATAGAGACAAACTGAGAAGTACTTTTTTTTTGTCAAGTTTCAAAGTGCGACTACAAACCATGTTGGATTTAGAGTTCCAAATTCATCTATCTGTATAGGAGAGAACAAAGTGAAACCAAAAATAAAAACTGCAACTGTAAACGAAAGTTTCCACCTAGAAGAACAAAATTTGGTGAGCCAAGTGGGATATGTGTACTTGTCATTACCACCAAGTATCATCAAGATTGGGTTAAAAAATATTTGCTGGTATTTCGGAAACTCGTAATTTATTGGAAGCTTGGAAACCCCTTTTAATGAAAGTGCTTTTCCACTGTCTGTGCCTAGGGCTACTTAAAGCGGAAACAAACCATAGAGACAAAACTGAGAACTCTTTTATTTTGTCAAGTTTCAAAGAGCTACTACAAACCATGTTGGATTTAGAGTTCCTTATTCATCTATCTATATACGAGAGAACAAAGGGAAACCTAAAAATAAAAACCGCTACTGTAAAGGAACGCTTCAACCTAGAAGAACAAAATTTGGTGAGTAAAGTGGGATTTGTGTACTGATCATTACCACCAAGTATCATCAAGATTGGGTGAAAAAATATTTGCTGGTATTTCGGAAACTCATAATTTCTTGGAACCTGGCCATCCCTTTCCATGAAAGTGCTTTTCCACAGTCTCTGCTTAAGGCTACTTGAAGAGGAAACAAACCATAGAGACAAAACTGAGAACTACTTTCTTTTTGTCAAGTTTCAAGGAGCTACTACAAACCATGTTGCATTTAGAGTCCCAAATTCATCTATCAATATAGGAGAGAACAGAGGGAAACCTAAATATAAAAATGAATACTGTAGATGAACGCTTCAACCTAGAAGAACGACATTTGGTGAGTCAAGTGGGATTTGTGTACTTGTCATTAGCACCACGTATCATCAAGATTGGGTCAAAAAATATTTGCTGGTATTTCGAAATTCGTAATTTCTTGGAGGCTTGGCAACCCTTTTCAATGAAAGTGCTTTTCCACAGTCTCTGCTTAGGGCTACTTGAAGAGGAAATGAACCATAGAGACAAAACTGAGAACTTCTTTATTTTGTCAGGTTTCAAAGAGCTACTGCAAACCATGTTGGATTTAGAGTTCCAAATTCATCTATCTATATAGGAGAGAACAGTGTGAAACCTAAAAATATAAACTGCTACTGTAAACGAACGCTTCAAACTAGAAGAAGAAAATTTGGTGAGTCAAGTGGGATTTGTGTACTTGTCATTACCACCACGTATCATCGAGATTGGGTGAAAAAATATTTGCTGGTATTTCGGAAACTCGTAATTTCTTGGAAGCTTGGCAACCCCTTTCAATGAAAGTGCTTTTCCACAGTCTCTGCTTAGTGCTACTTGAAGAGGAAACAAACCACAGAGACAAACTGAGAAGTACTTTTTTTGTCAAGTTTCAAAGTGCGACTACAATCCATGTTGGATTTAGAGTTCCAAATTCATCTATCTATATAGGAGACAACAGAGGGAAACCTAAATATAAAAACGACTACTGTAGATGAAAGCTTCAACCTAGAAGAACGAAATTTGGTGAGCCAAGTGGGATTTGTGTACTTGTCATTAGCACCACGTATCATCAAGATTGGGTCAAAAAATATTTGCTGGTATTTCGGAAACTCGTATTTTCTTGGAAGCTTGGCAACACCTTTCAATGAAAGTGCTTTTCCACAGTCTCTGCTTAGGGCTAATTGAAGAGGAAACGAACCATAGAGACAAAACTGAGAACTCCATTTTTTTGTCAAGTTTCAAAGAGCTACTACAAACCATGTTGGATTTAGAGTTCCAAATTTATCTATCTATATAGGAGAAAACAGAGGGAAACCTTAAAATATAAACTGCTACTGTCAAAGAACGCTTCCACCTAGAAGAACAAAATTTGGTGAGCCAAGTGGGATTTGTGTACTGATCAT
Organism: Callospermophilus lateralis; assembly: GCF_048772815.1. Taxonomy (NCBI): domain Eukaryota; kingdom Metazoa; phylum Chordata; class Mammalia; order Rodentia; family Sciuridae; genus Callospermophilus; species Callospermophilus lateralis. The sequence continues at coordinate 74,123 of NW_027512836.1, forward strand.
TACCACCAAGTATCATCAAGATTGGGTTAAAAATATTTGCTTGTATTTCAAAAAATCATTATTTCTTAGGAAGCTTCGCCACCCCTCTCAATCAAAGTGCTTCTCCACAGTCTGTGCCTAGGGCTACTTGAAGAGGAAACGAACCATAGACACAAAACTGAGAACTCCTTTATTTTGTCAAGTTTCAAAGAGCTACTACAAACCATGTTGGATTTAGAGTTCCAAATTCATCTATCTACATAGGAGAGAACCGAGGGAAACCTAAATATAAAAACTGCTACTGTAGACGAACGCTTCAACCTAGAAGAACAAAATTTGTGAGCCAAGTGGGATTTGTTGACCGATCATTACCACCACGTATCATCAAGATTGGGTGAAAAAATATTTGCTGGTATTTCGGAAACTCGTAATTTCTTGGAAGCTTGGCAACCCCTTTCAATGACAGTGCTTTTCCACAGTCTCTGCTTAGGGTTAATTGAAGAAAAAACAAACCATAGAGAAAAAACTGAGAAGTACTTTTTTTTGTCAGGTTTCAAAGAGCTACTACAAACCATGTTGGATTTAGAGTTCCAAATTCATCTATCTACATAGAAAAGAACAGAGTGAAACCTAAACATAAATACTGATACTGTAGATGAACGCTTCAACCTAGAAGAACAAAATTTGGTGAGCCAAGTGGGATTTGTGTACCGATCATTACCACCAAGTATCATCAAGATTGGGTTAAAAAATATTTGCTGGTGTTTCAGAAACTCGTTATTTCTTGTAAGCTTGGCAACCCCTTTCAATGAAAGTGCTTTTCCACAGTCTCTCGTTAGGGCTACTTGAAGAGGAACAAACCATAGAGACAAAACTGAGAACTCCTTTATTTTGTCAAGTTTCAAAGAGCTACTACAAACCATGTTGGTTTTAGAGTTCCAAATTCATCTATCTATATTGGAGAGAACAGATGGAAACCTAAATATAAAAACGACTACTGTAGATGAACGCTTCAAAATAGAAGAACAAAATTTGGTGAGCCAAGTGGGATTTGTGTACTTGTCATTACCACCACGTATCATCAAGATTGGGTGAAAAAATATTTGCTGGTATTTCGGAAACTCGAATTTCTTGGAAGCTTGGCAACCCCTTTCAATGAAAGTGCTTTTCCACAGTCTCTGCTTAGGGCTACTTGAACAGGAAACGAACCATAGAGATAAAACTGAGAACTTCTTTATTTTGTCAAGTTTCAAAGAGCTACTACAAACCATGTTGGATTTAGAGTTCCAAATTCATCTATCTATATAGGAGAGAACAGAGTGAAACCAAAAATAAAAACTGCAACTGTAAACGAACGTTTTCACCTAGAAGAACAAAATTTGGTGAGAAAAGTGGGATTTGTGTACTTGTCATTACCACCACGTATGATCAAGATTGGGTGAAAAAATGTTTGCTGGTATTTCAGAAACTCTTTATTTCTTGGAAGCTTGACAACCCCTGTCAATGAAGGTGCTTTTCCAAAGTCTCTGCTTAGGGCTACTTGAAGAGGAAACAAATAATAGAGACAAAACTGAGAACTCCTTTTTTGGTCAAGTTTCAAAAGAGCTACTACAAACCATGTAAACGAACGCTTGAACCTAGAAGAATAAAATTTGGTGAGCCAAGTGGGATTTGTGTACTTGTCATTACCACCACGTATCAACAAGATTGGGTGAAAAAATATTTGCTCTCATTCTGAAACTCGTTATTTCTTAGAAGCTTGGCAACCCCTCTCAATGAAAGTGCTTTTTTACAGTCTGTGCCTAGGGCTACTTTAAGAGGAAGCAAACCATAGAGACAAAACTGAGACTCCTTTATTATGTCAAGTTTCAAAGAGCTACTACACACCATGTTGGATTTAGAGTTCCAAATTCATCTATCTATATAGGAGAGAACAGAGTGAAACCTACATATAAAAACTGCTACTGTAGACAAAGGCTTCAACCTAGAAGAACACAATTGGGTGAGCCAAGTGGGATTTATGTACCTGTCATTACCACCACGTTTCATCCAAATTGGTTGAAAAAATATTTGTTGGTATTTTGGAAATTCGTAATTTCTTGGAAACCTGGCAACCCCTTTCAATGAAAGTGCTCTTCCACAGTCTCTGCTTAGGGATACGTGAAGAGGGAACAACACCTAGAGACAAAAGTGAGAACTACTTTTTTTTTGTCAAGTTTCAAAGAGCTACTACAAACTATTTTGGATTTAGAGTTCCAAATGCATCTATATCTATAGTAAAGAACAGAGGGAAACCTAAATGTAAAAACTGCTACTGTAGACGAACACTTCAACCTAGAAGAACAAAATTTGGTGAGCCAAGTGGGATTTGTGTACTGATCATACCAAAAAGTATCATCAAGATTTGGTGAAAAAATATTTGCTGGTATTTCGGAAACTCGTTATTTCTTAGAAGCTTGGCAATCCCTCTCAATGAAAGTCCTTTTCCACAGTCTGTGCCTAGGGCTACTTGAGGAGGAAACAAACCACAGAGACAAAACTGAGAACTCCTTTATTTTGTCAACTTTCAAAGAGGTAATACAAACCATGTTGGATTTAGAGTTCCAAATTCATCTATCTGTATAGGAGAGAACAGAGTGAAACCTAAATGTAAAAACTGCTACTGTAGACGAACACTTCTACCTAGAAGAACAAAATTTGGTGAGCCAAGTGGGATTTGTGTACTTGTCATTACCAACACGTATCTTCCAGATTGGGTGAAAAAAATTTGCTGGTATTTTGGAAACTCCTAATTTCTTGGAATCTTGGCAAACCCTTTCACTGCAAGTGCTTTTCCACAGTCTCTGCTTAGGGCTACTTGAAGAGGAAACACACCATAGAGACAAAACTGAGAACTACATTTTTTGTCATGTTTCAAGATGCTACTACAAACCATGTTGGATTTAGAGTTCCAAATTCACCTATCTATATAGGAGAGAACAGAGGAAAATCAAAATATAAAAACTGGTACTGTACACGAACGCTTCAAACTAGAAGAACACAATTTGCGGAGCCAAGTGGGATTTGTGTATTGATCATTATACCAAGTATCATCAAGATTGGGTGAAATAATATTTGCTGGTATTTCGGAAGCTCATTATTTCTTAGAAACTTGGCAACCCTTCTCAATGAAAGTGCTTTCCAACAGTCTGTGCCTAGGGCTACTTGAAGAGGAAAGAAACCATACAGACAAAACTGAGAACACCTTTATTTTGTCAACTTTCAAAGAGCTACTACAAACCATGTTGGATTTAGAGTTCCAAATTCATCTATCTATATAGGAGAGAACAGAGGTAAACCAAAATATACAAACTGCTAGTGTAAACGAACGCTTCAAACAAGAAGAACAAAATTTGGTGAGCCAAGTGGGATTTGTGTACTGATCATTACCACCAAGTATCATCAAGATTGGGTAAAAAAATATTTGCTGGTATTTCGGAAACTCCTTATTTCTTGGAAGCTTGACAACCCCTCTCAGTGAAAGTGCTTTTCCACAGTCTGTGCCTCGAGCTACTTGAAGAGGAAACAAACCATAGTGAAAAAAACTGAGAACTACTTTATTTTGTCAACTTTCAAAGAGCTACTACAAACCATATTGGATTGAGAGTTCCAAATTCATCTATCTATATAGGAGAGAACAGAGTGAAACCTAAATATAAAAACTGCTACTGTAGACGAACGCTTAAACCTAGAAGAAAAAATTTGGTCAGCCAAGTGGGATTTGTGTACTGATCATTACCACCAAATATCATCAAGATTTGGTGAAAAAGTATTTGCTGGTATCTCGGAAACTCGTAATTACTTGGAAGCTTGGCAACCGCTCTCAATGAAAATGCGTTTCCACAGTCTGTGCCTAGGGCTGCTTGAAGAGGAAACAAACCATAGAGAGAAAACTGAGAACTCCTTTGTTTTGTCAACCTTCAAAGAGCTACTACAAACCTTGTTGGATTTAGAGTTCCAAATTAAACTATCTATATAGGAGAGAACAGAGTGAAACCTAAATATAAAAACTGCTACTGTAAACGAATGCTTCATCCTAGAAGAACAAAATTTGGTGAGCCAAGTGGGATTTGTGTACCTGTCATTACCACCACGTATCATCCAGATTGGGTGAAAAAATATTTGCTGGTATTTCGGAAACTCGTAATTTCTAGGATACTTGGCAATCCCTTTCAATGAAAGTGCTTTTCCACAGTCTGTGCCTAAGGCTACTTGAAGAGGAAACAAACCATAGAGACAAAACTTAGAACTACTTTATTGTGTCAAGTTTCAAAGAGCTACTACAAACCAAGTTGGATTTAGAATTCCAAATTCATCTATCTATAGGAGAGAACAGAGTGAAACCTAAATATAAAAACTGCTACTGTAAAAGAATGCTTCATCCTAGAAGAACAAAATTTGGTGAGCCAAGTGGGATTTGTGTACCTGTCATTACCAACACGTATCATGCAGATTGAGTGAAAAAATATTTGCTGGTATTTCGGAAACTCGTAATTACTTGGAAGCTTGGCAACCCCGCTCAATGAAAGTGCTTTTGCACAGTCTCTGCTTAGGGTTACTTAAAGAGGAAACAAATCATAGAAACAAAACTGAGAACTACTTTTTTTGTCAAGTTTCAAAGAGCTACTACAAACCATGTTGGATTTAGAGTTCCAAATTCATGTATCTATATAGAATACAACAGAGTGAATTCTAAATGTAAAAACTGCTAGTGTAGATGAACTCTTCAACCTAGAAGAACACAATTTGGTCAGCCAAGTGGGATTTGTGTACTGATCATTACCGCAAAGTATCATCAAGATGGGGTGAAAAAATAGTTGCTGGTATTTCGGAAACTCGTTATTTCTTGGAAGCTTGGCAACCCCTTTCAATGAAACTGCTTTTCCACTGTCTCTGCTTAGGGCTACTTGAAGAGGAAACAAATGGTAGAGACAAAACTGAGAACTATTATTTTTTGTCAAGTTACAAAGAGCTACTACAAACCATGTTGGATTTAGAGTTCCAAATTCATTATCTATATAGGAGAGAACAGATGGAAACCTAAAAATATAAACTGCTAGTGTAAACGAACACTTCAAACTAGAAAACCAAAATTTGGTGAGAAAGTGGGATTTGTGTACTTGTCTTTACCACCACGTATCATCAAGATTGGGTGAAAAAATTTTTGCTGGTATTTCGGAAACTCGTTATTTCTTGGAAGCTTAGCAACCCTTTTCAATGAAAGTTCTTCTCCACAGTCTGTGCCTTGGGCTACTAGAAGAGGAAACAAACCATAGAGACAAAACTAGAACTCCTTTATTTTGTCAAGTTTCAAAGAGCTACTACAAAACATGTTGGATTTAGCGTTCCAAATTCATCTATGTATATAGGAGAGAACAGAGGAAAACCTAAATATAAAAATTGCTACTGTAGACGAACGCTTCATCCTAAAAGAACACAATTTGGTGAGCCAAGTGGGATTTTTGTACTGATCATTACGACCACGTTTTTTCAAGATTGGGTAAAAAATATTTGCTTTTATTTCGGAAACTCGTTATTTCTTAGAAGCTTGCCAACCCATCTCAATGAGCGAGCTTTTCCACATTCTGTGCATAGGGATACTTGAAGAGGAAACAAACCATAAAGACAAACCTGAGAACTCTTTTATTTTGTCAAGTTTCAAAGAGCTACTAAAAACCATGTAGGATTTAGAGTTCCAAATTCATCTACCTATATAGGAGAGAACAGAGGGAAACCTAAATATAAAAACTGCTACTGTAGACGAACGCTTCAATTTAGAAGAACAAAATTTGGTGAGCCAGGTGGGATTTGTTTACTGATCATTACCACCAAGTATCATCATGATTGGGTGAAAAAATATTTGCTGGTATTTCGGAAACTCGTTATTTCTTAGAAGCTTGGCAACCCCTCTCAATCAAAGTGCTTTTCCACAGTCTGTGCCTAGGGCTACTTGAAGAGGAAACAAACCATAGAGACAAAACTGTGAACTACATTATTTTGTCAAGTTTCAAAAAGCTACTACAAACCATGTTTGATTTACAGTTCCAAATTCATCTATCTATATAGGAGAGAACAGAGGAAAACCTAAATATAAAAACTGCTACTGTAGACGAAAGCTTCAACATAGAAGAACAAAATTTGGAGAGCCAAGTGGGATTTTTGTACTGATCATTACCCCCAAGTATCATCAAGATTGGGTGAAAAAATATTTGCTGATATTTCGGAAACTCGTTATTTTTTAGAAGCTTGGCAACCCCTCTCAATGAAAGAGCTTTTCCACAGTCTGTGCCTAAAGCTTCTTTAAGAGGAAACAAACCATAGAGACAAAACTGATAACTCCTTTATTTTGTCAAGTTTCAAAGAGCTACTACAAACCATGTTGGATTTAGAGTTCCAAATTCATCTATCTATATAGGAGAGAACAGAGTGAAACCTAAATATAAAAACTGCTACTGTAGAAGAACGCTTCAACATAGAAGAACAAAATTTGGTGAGCCTAGTGGGATTTGTGTACTGATCATTCCAACCAAGTATTCTCAAGATTGGGTGAAAAATATTTGCTGGTATTTCGGAAAATTTTTATTTCTTAGAAGCTTGGAAACCCCTCTCAATTAAAGTGCTTTTCCACAGTCTCTCCTAGGGCTACTTGAAGAGGAAACAAACCATAGAGACAAAACTGTGAACCCCTTTATTCTGTCAAGTTTCAAAGAGCTACTACAAACCATGTTTTACTTAGTGTTCCAAATTATTCTATCTGTATAGGAGAGAACAGAGGGAAACCTAAATATAAAAACTGCTACTGTAGACGAACGATTCAACCTAGAAGAACAAAATTTGGTGAGCCAAGTGGGATTTTTATACCGATCATTATCACCAAGTATCATCAAAATTGGGTGAAAAAATATTTGCTGGTATTTCGGAAACTCGTTATTTCTTAGAAGCTTTGCATCCCTTCTCAATGAAAGTGATCTTCCACAGTCTGTGCCTAGGGCTACTCTAAGATGAAACTAGCATAGAGAAAAAACTGATAACTCCTTTATTTTGTAAAGTTTCAAAGAGCTACTACAAACTATGTTGGATTTAGAGTTCCAAATTCATCTATCTATATAGGAGAGAACAGAGGGAAACCTAAAAATATAAACTGCTAGTGTAAATGAACACTTCAATCTAGAAGAACAAAATTTGGTGAGAAAGTGGGATTTGTGTACTTGTCTTTACCACCAGGTATCATCAAGATTGGGTGAAAAAATTTTTGCTGGTATTTCGGAAACTCGTTATTTCTTGGAAGCTTGGCAACCCCTCTCAATGAAAGTGCTTTTCCACAGTCTGTGCCTAAAGCATCTTGAAAAAGAAACAAACCATAGAGACAAAACTGATAACTCCTTTTTTTTGTCTAGTTTCAAAGAGCTACTTCAAACCATGTTGGAATTAGAGTTCCAAATTCATCTATCTGTATAGGAGAGAAAAGAGTGAAACCTAAGCATAAAACTGCTACTGCAGACGAACGCTTCAACATAGAAGAACAAAATTTGGTAGCCAAGTGGGATTTGTATACTGATCATTACCACCAAGTATCATCAAGATTGCGTGAAAAGTATTTGTTGGTATTTCGGAAAATTGTTATTTCTTAGGAGCTTGGCAACCCCTCTCAATGAAAGTGCTTTTCCACAGTCTGTGCCTAGGGCTACTTGAAGAGGAAACAAACCATAGAGACAAAACTGAGAACTCCTTTATTTCTCAAGTTTCAAAGAGCTACTACAATCCATGTTGGATATAGAGTTCCAAAATCATCTATATATATATAGGAATGAACAGAGCGAAACCTAAATATAAAAACTGCTACTGTATACGAACGCTACAACCTAGAAGAACACAATTTGGTGAGCCATGTGGGATTTTTGTACTGATCATTACCACCACGTATCATCAAGATTGGGTGAAAAAATATTTGCTGGTATTTCGGAAAATCGTAATTTCTTGGAACCTTGGCAACCCCTTTCAATGAAAGTGCTTTTCCACAGTCTCTGCTTAGGGCTACTTGAAGAGGAAACAAATGGTAGAAACAAAACTGAGAACTACTTTTTTTGTCAAGTTTCAAAGACCTACTACAAAACATGTTGGATTTAGAGTTCCAAATTCATCTATCTATATAGGAGAGAACAGAGGGAAACCTAAAAATATAAACTGCTGGTGAAAACGAACACTTCAAACTAGAAGAACAAAATTTGGTGAACCAAGTGGGATTTGTGTATTTGTCTTTACCACAACGTATCATCAAGATTGGGTGAAAAAATTTTTGCTGGTATTTCGGAAACTCGTTATTTCTTGGAAGCTTGGCAACCCGTTTCAATGAAAGTTCTTCTCCACACACTGTGCCTAGGGCTACTATAAGAGGAAACAAACCATAAAGACAAAACTGAGAACTCTTTTATTTTGTCAAGTTTCAAAGAGCTACTACAAAACAAGTTGGATTTATTGTTCCAAATTCATCTATCTATATAGGAGAGAACAGAGGGAAACCTAAATATAAAAACTGCTACTGTAGACGAACGCTTCAACATAGAAGAACAAAATTTGGTGAGCCTAGTGGGATTTGTGTACTGATAATTACCATCAAGTATCATCAAGATTGGGTGAAAAATATTTGCTGGTATTTCGGAAAATTGATATTTCTTAAAAGCTTGGCAATCCCTCTCAATGAAAGTGCTTTTCCACAGTCTGTGCCTAGGGCTACTTGAAGAGGAAACAAAAAATAGAGACAAAACTGAGAACTCCTTTATTTTGTCACGTTTCAAAGAGCTACTACAAACCATGTTGGATTTAGAGTTCCAAATTCTTCTATCTATATAGGAGAGAACAGAGTGAAACCTAAACATAAAAACTGCTACTGTAGACGAACGCTTCAACCTAGAAGAACAAAATTTGGTGAGCCAATGGGATTTGTGTACTGATCATTACCCCAAAGTATCATCAAGATGGGTGATAAAATATTTGCTTGTATTTCGGAAAATCGTTATTTCTTAGAAGCTTGGCAACCCTCTCAATGAACGTGCTTTTCGACAGTCTCTGCTTAGGGCTTCTAGAAGAGGAAACAAATCGTAGAGACAAAACTGAGAACTACTTTATTTTGTCAAGTATCAAAGAGCTACTACAAACCATGTTGGATTTAGAGTTCCAAATTCATCTATCTATATAGGAGAGAAAAGAGTGAAACCTAAACATAAAACTGCTACTGTAGACGAACGCTTCAACCTAGAAGAAGAAAATTTGGTGAGCTAAGAGGGATTTGTGTACTGATCATTACCACCACGTATCATCAAGATTGGGTGAAACAATATTTGCTTGTATTTCGGAAACTCGTTATTTCTTAGAAGCTTGGCAACCCTCTCAATGAACGTGCTTTTCGACAGTCTCTGCTTAGGGCTTCTAGAAGAGGAAACAAATCGTAGAGACAAAACTGAGAACTTCTTTATTTTGTCAAGTATCAAAGAGCTACAACAAACCATGTTGGATTTAGAGTTCCAAATTCATCTATCTATATAGGAGAGAACAGAGGGAAACCTAAAAATATAAACTGCTACTGTAAACGAACGCTTCACCCTAGAAGAACAAAATTTGGTGAGCCAAGTGGGATTTATGTACTGATCATTACCACCAATTATCATCAAGATTGGGTGAAAAAATATTTGCTGGTATTTCAGAAACTCGTTATTTTTTAGAAGCCTGGCAACCCCTCTCAATGAAAGTGCTTTTCCACAGTCTGTGCCTAGGGCTACTTGAAGAGGAACCAAACCACAGAGACAAAACTGAGAACTCCTTTATTTTGTCAAGTTTCAAAGAGCTACTACAAACCATGTTGGATTTAGAGTTCCAAATTCTTCTATCTATATAGGAGAGAACAGAGTGAAACCTAAACATAAAAACTGCTACTGTAGACGAACGCTTCAACCTAGAAGATCAATATTTGGTGAGCCAATGGGATTTGTGTACTGATCATTACCCCAAAGTATCATCAAGATGGGTGATAAAATATTTGCTTGTATTTCAGAAACTCGTAATTTCTTGGGAGCTTGGCAACTCCTTTCAATGAAAGTGCATTTCCACAGTCTCTGCTTAGGTCTACTTGAAGAGGAAACAAACCATACGGACAAATCTGAGGACGACTTCATCTTGTCAAGTTTCAAAGATCTAGTACAATCCATGTTGGATTTAGAGTTCCAAATTCATCTATCTATAAAGGAGAGAACAAAGGGAAACCTAAATTTAAAAACTGCTACTGTAGATGAATGCTTCAACCTAGAAGAACACAATTTGGTGAGCCAAGTGGGATGTGTGTACTGATCATTACAACCAAGTATCATCAAGGTTGGGTGAAAAAATATTTGCTGGTATTTCGGAAACTCATTATTTCTTAGAAGCTTGGTATCCCCTCTCAATGAAAGTGCTTTTCCACAGTCTGTGCCTAGGGCTACTTGAAGAGGAAACAAACCACAGATACAAAACTGAGAACTCCTTTATTTTGTCAAGTTTCAAAGAGCTACTACAATCCATGTTGGATTTAGAGTTCCAAATTCATCTATCTATATAGGAGAGAACAGAGTGAAACCTAAACATAAAACTGTTACTGTAGACGAACGCTTGAACCTAGACGAACAAAATTTGGTGAGCCAATGGGATTTGTGTACTGATCATTACCCCAAACTATCATCAAGTTTGGGTGAAAAAATATTTGCTTGTATTTCGGAAAATCGTTATTTCTTAGAAGCTTGGCAACCCTCTCAATGAACGTGCTTTTCGACAGTCTCTGCTTAGGGTTTCTAGAAGAGGAAACAAATCGTAGAGACAAAACTGAGAACTACTTTATTTTGTCAAGTATCAAAGAGCTACTACAAACCATGTTGGATTTAGAGTTCCAAATTCATCTATCTATATAGGAGAGAACAGAGTGAAACCTAACCATAAAACTGCTACTGTAGACGAACGCTTCAACCTAGAAGAAGAAAATTTGGTGAGCTAAGAGGGATTTGTGTACTGATCATTACCACCACGTATCATCAAGTTTGGGTGAAAAAATATTTGCTTGTATTTCGGAAACTCGTTATTTCTTAGAAGCTTGGCAACCCTCTCAATGAACGTGCTTTTCGACAGTCTCTGCTTAGGGCTGCTAGAAGAAGAAACAAATCTTAGAGACAAAACTGAGAACTTCTTTATTTTGTCAAGTATCAAAGAGCTACAACAAACCATGTTGGATTTAGAGTTCCAAATTCATCTATCTATATAGGAGAGAACAGAGGGAAACCTAAAAATATAAACTGCTACTGTAAACGAACGCTTCACCCTAGAAGAACAAAATTTGGTGAGCCAAGTGGGATTTATGTACTGATCATTACCACCAAGTATCATCAAGATTGGGTGAAAAAATATTTGCTGGTATTTCGGAAACTCATTATTTCTTAGAAGCTTGGTATCCCCTCTCAATGAAAGTGCTTTTCCACAGTCTGTGCCTAGGGCTACTTGAAGAGGAACCAAACCACAGATACAAAACTGAGAACTCCTTTATTTTGTCAAGTTTCAAAGAGCTACTACAAACCATGTTGGATTTAGAGTTCCAAATTCTTCTATCTATATAGGAGAGAACAGAGTGAAACCTAAACATAAAAACTGCTACTGTAGACGAACGCTTCAACCTAGAAGAACAAATTTTGTGAGCCAATGGGACTTGTGTACTGATCATTACCCCAAAGTATCATCAAGATGGGTGATAAAATATTTGCTTGTATTTCGGAAACTCGTAATTTCTTGGGAGCTTGGCAACTCCTTTCAATGAAAGTGCATTTCCACAGTCTCTGCTTAGGTCTACTTGAAGAGGAAACAAACCATACGAACAAATCTGAGGACGACTTCATCTTGTCAAGTTTCAAAATCTAGTACAATCCATGTTGGATTTATAGTTCCAAATTCATCTATCTATAAAGGGGAGAACAAAGGGAAACCTAAATTTAAAAACTGCTACTGTAGATGAATGCTTCAACCTAGAAGAACACAATTTGGTGAGCCAAGTGGGATGTGTGTACTGATCATTACAACCAAGTATCATCAAGGTTGGGTGAAAAAATATTTGCTTGTATTTCGGAAAATCGTTATTTCTTAGAAGCTTGGCAACCCTCTCAATGAACGTGCTTTTCGACAGTCTCTGCTTAGGGCTTCTAGAAGAAGAAACAAATCGTAGAGACAAAACTGAGAACTCCTTTATTTTGTCACGTTTCAAAGAGCTACTACAAACCATGTTGGATTTAGAGTTCCAAATTCTTCTATCTATATAGGAGAGAACAGAGGGAAACCTAAACATAAAAACTGCTACTGTAGACGAACGCTTCAACCTAGAAGAACAAAATTTGGTGAGCCAATGGGATTTGTGTACTGATCATTACCCCAAAGTATCATCAAGATGGGTGATAAAATATTTGCTTGTATTTCGGAAAATCGTTATTTCTTAGAAGCTTGGCAACCCTCTCAATGAACGTGCTTTTCGACAGTCTCTGCTTAGGGCTTCTAGAAGAGGAAACAAATCGTAGAGACAAAACTGAGAACTACTTTATTTTGTCAAGTATCAAAGAGCTACTACAAACCATGTTGGATTTAGAGTTCCAAATTCATCTATCTATATAGGAGAGAACAGAGTGAAACCTAAACATAAAACTGCTACTGTAGACGAACGCTTCAACCTAGAAGAAGAAAATTTGGTGAGCTAAGAGGGATTTGTGTACTGATCATTACCACCACGTATCATCAAGATTGGGTGAAACAATATTTGCTTGTATTTCGGAAACTCGTTATTTCTTAGAAGCTTGGCAACCCTCTCAATGAACGTGCTTTTCGACAGTCTCTGCTTAGGGCTTCTAGAAGAGGAAACAAATCGTAGAGACAAAACTGAGAACTTCTTTATTTTGTCAAGTATCAAAGAGCTACAACAAACCATGTTGGATTTAGAGTTCCAAATTCATCTATCTATATAGGAGAGAACAGAGGGAAACCTAAAAATATAAACTGCTACTGTAAACGAACGCTTCACCCTAGAAGAACAAAATTTGGTGAGCCAAGTGGGATTTATGTACTGATCATTACCACCAATTATCATCAAGATTGGGTGAAAAAATATTTGCTGGTATTTCAGAAACTCGTTATTTTTTAGAAGCCTGGCAACCCCTCTCAATGAAAGTGCTTTTCCACAGTCTGTGCCTAGGGCTACTTGAAGAGGAACCAAACCACAGAGACAAAACTGAGAACTCCTTTATTTTGTCAAGTTTCAAAGAGCTACTACAAACCATGTTGGATTTAGAGTTCCAAATTCTTCTATCTATATAGGAGAGAACAGAGTGAAACCTAAACATAAAAACTGCTACTGTAGACGAACGCTTCAACCTAGAAGATCAATATTTGGTGAGCCAATGGGATTTGTGTACTGATCATTACCCCAAAGTATCATCAAGATGGGTGATAAAATATTTGCTTGTATTTCAGAAACTCGTAATTTCTTGGGAGCTTGGCAACTCCTTTCAATGAAAGTGCATTTCCACAGTCTCTGCTTAGGTCTACTTGAAGAGGAAACAAACCATACGGACAAATCTGAGGACGACTTCATCTTGTCAAGTTTCAAAGATCTAGTACAATCCATGTTGGATTTAGAGTTCCAAATTCATCTATCTATAAAGGAGAGAACAAAGGGAAACCTAAATTTAAAAACTGCTACTGTAGATGAATGCTTCAACCTAGAAGAACACAATTTGGTGAGCCAAGTGGGATGTGTGTACTGATCATTACAACCAAGTATCATCAAGGTTGGGTGAAAAAATATTTGCTGGTATTTCGGAAACTCATTATTTCTTAGAAGCTTGGTATCCCCTCTCAATGAAAGTGCTTTTCCACAGTCTGTGCCTAGGGCTACTTGAAGAGGAAACAAACCACAGATGCAAAACTGAGAACTCCTTTATTTTGTCAAGCTTCAAAGAGCTACTACAATCCATGTTGGATTTAGAGTTCCAAATTCATCTATCTATATAGGAGAGAACAGAGTGAAACCTAAACATAAAACTGTTACTGTAGACGAACGCTTGAACCTAGACGAACAAAATTTGGTGAGCCAATGGGATTTGTGTACTGATCATTACCCCAAACTATCATCAAGTTTGGGTGAAAAAATATTTGCTTGTATTTCGGAAAATCGTTATTTCTTAGAAGCTTGGCAACCCTCTCAATGAACGTGCTTTTCGACAGTCTCTACTTAGGGTTTCTAGAAGAGGAAACAAATCGTAGAGACAAAACTGAGAACTACTTTATTTTGTCAAGTATCAAAGAGCTACTACAAACCATGTTGGATTTAGAGTTCCAAATTCATCTATCTATATAGGAGAGAACAGAGTGAAACCTAACCATAAAACTGCTACTGTAGACGAACGCTTCAACCTAGAAGAAGAAAATTTGGTGAGCTAAGAGGGATTTGTGTACTGATCATTACCACCACGTATCATCAAGTTTGGGTGAAAAAATATTTGCTTGTATTTCGGAAACTCGTTATTTCTTAGAAGCTTGGCAACCCTCTCAATGAACGTGCTTTTCGACAGTCTCTGCTTAGGGCTTCTAGAAGAAGAAACAAATCGTAGAGACAAAACTGAGAACTTCTTTATTTTGTCAAGTATCAAAGAGCTACAACAAACCATGTTGGATTTAGAGTTCCAAATTCATCTATCTATATAGGAGAGAACAGAGGGAAACCTAAAAATATAAACTGCTACTGTAAACGAACGCTTCACCCTAGAAGAACAAAATTTGGTGAGCCAAGTGGGATTTATGTACTGATCATTACCACCAAGTATCATCAAGATTGGGTGAAAAAATATTTGCTGGTATTTCGGAAACTCATTATTTCTTAGAAGCTTGGTATCCCCTCTCAATGAAAGTGCTTTTCCACAGTCTGTGCCTAGGGCTACTTGAAGAGGAACCAAACCACAGATACAAAACTGAGAACTCCTTTATTTTGTCAAGTTTCAAAGAGCTACTACAAACCATGTTGGATTTAGAGTTCCAAATTCTTCTATCTATATAGGAGAGAACAGAGTGAAACCTAAACATAAAAACTGCTACTGTAGACGAACGCTTCAACCTAGAAGAACAAATTTTGTGAGCCAATGGGACTTGTGTACTGATCATTACCCCAAAGTATCATCAAGATGGGTGATAAAATATTTGCTTGTATTTCGGAAACTCGTAATTTCTTGGGAGCTTGGCAACTCCTTTCAATGAAAGTGCATTTCCACAGTCTCTGCTTAGGTCTACTTGAAGAGGAAACAAACCATACGAACAAATCTGAGGACGACTTCATCTTGTCAAGTTTCAAAGATCTAGTACAATCCATGTTGGATTTATAGTTCCAAATTCATCTATCTATAAAGGGGAGAACAAAGGGAAACCTAAATTTAAAAACTGCTACTGTAGATGAATGCTTCAACCTAGAAGAACACAATTTGGTGAGCCAAGTGGGATGTGTGTACTGATCATTACAACCAAGTATCATCAAGGTTGGGTGAAAAAATATTTGCTGGTATTTCGGAAACTCATTATTTCTTAGAAGCTTGGTATCCCATCTCAATGAAAGTGCTTTTCCACAGTCTGTGCCTAGGGCTACTTGAAGAGGAAACAAAACCACAGATACAAAACTGAGAACTCCTTTATTTTGTCAAGTTTCAAAGAGCTACTACAATCCATGTTGGATTTAGAGTTCCAAATTCATCTATCTATATAGGAGAGAACAGAGTGAAACCTAAACATAAAACTGCTACTGTAGACAAACGCTTGAACCTAGACGAACAAAATTTGGTGAGCAAATGGGATTTGTGTACTGATCATTACCCCAAACTATCATCAAGTTTGGGTGAAAAAATATTTGCTTGTATTTCGGAAAATCGTTATTTCTTAGAAGCTTGGCAACCCTCTCAATGAACGTGCTTTTCGACAGTCTCTGCTTAGGGCTTCTAGAAGAAGAAACAAATCGTAGAGACAAAACTGAGAACTTCTTTATTTTGTCAAGTATCAAAGAGCTACAACAAACCATGTTGGATTTAGAGTTCCAAATTCATCTATCTATATAGGAGAGAACAGAGGGAAACCTAAAAATATAAACTGCTACTGTAAACGAACGCTTCACCCTAGAAGAACAAAATTTGGTGAGCCAAGTGGGATTTATGTACTGATCATTACCACCAAGTATCATCAAGATTGGGTGAAAAAATATTTGCTGGTATTTCGGAAACTCATTATTTCTTAGAAGCTTGGTATCCCCTCTCAATGAAAGTGCTTTTCCACAGTCTGTGCCTAGGGCTACTTGAAGAGGAAACAAACCACAGATACAAAACTGAGAACTCCTTTATTTTGTCAAGTTTCAAAGAGCTACTACAATCCATGTTGGATTTAGAGTTCCAAATTCATCTATCTATATAGGAGAGAATAGAGGGAAACCTAAACATAAAACTGCTACTGTAGACGAACGCTTGAACCTAGACGAACAAAATTTGGTGAGCCAATGGGATTTGTGTACTGATCATTACCCCAAACTATCATCAAGTTTGGGTGAAAAAATATTTGCTTGTATTTCGGAAAATCGTTATTTCTTAGAAGCTTGGCAACACTCTCAATGAGCGTGCTTTTCGACAGTCTCTGCTTAGGGCTTCTAGAAGAGGAAACAAATCGTAGAGACAAAACTGAGAACTACTTTATTTTGTCAAGTATCAAAGAGCTACTACAAACCATGTTGGATTTAGAGTTCCAAATTCATCTATCTATATAGGAGAGAACAGAGTGAAACCTAAACATAAAACTGCTACTGTAGACGAACGCTTCAACCTAGAAGAAGAAAATTTGGTGAGCTAAGAGGGATTTGTGTACTGATCATTACCACCACGTATCATCAAGATTGGGTGAAACAATATTTGCTTGTATTTCGGAAACTCGTTATTTCTTAGAAGCTTGGCAACCCTCTCAATGTACGTGCTTTTCGACAGTCTCTGCTTAGGGCTTCTAGAAGAGGAAACAAATCGTAGAGACAAAACTGAGAACTTCTTTATTTTGTCAAGTATCAAAGAGCTACAACAAACCATGTTGGATTTAGAGTTCCAAATTCATCTATCTATATAGGAGAGAACAGAGGGAAACCTAAAAATATAAACTGCTACTGTAAACGAACGCTTCACCCTAGAAGAACAAAATTTGGTGAGCCAAGTGGGATTTATGTACTGATCATTACCACCAAGTATCATCAAGATTGGGTGAAAAAATATTTGCTGGTATTTCAGAAACTCGTTATTTTTTAGAAGCCTGGCAACCCTCTCAATGAAAGTGCTTTTCCACAGTCTGTGCCTAGGGCTACTTGAAGAGGAACCAAACCACAGAGACAAAACTGAGAACTCCTTTATTTTGTCAAGTTTCAAAGAGCTACTACAAACCATGTTGGATTTAGAGTTCCAAATTCTTCTATCTATATAGGAGAGAACAGAGTGAAACCTAAACATAAAAACTGCTACTGTAGACGAACGCTTCAACCTAGAAGATCAATATTTGGTGAGCCAATGGGATTTGTGTACTGATCATTACCCCAAAGTATCATCAAGATGGTTGATAAAATATTTGCTTGTATTTCAGAAACTCGTAATTTCTTGGGAGCTTGGCAACTCCTTTCAATGAAAGTGCATTTCCACAGTCTCTGCTTAGGTCTACTTGAAGAGGAAACAAACCATACGGACAAATGAGGATGACTTCATCTTGTCAAGTTTCAAAGATCTAGTACAATCCATGTTGGATTTAGAGTTCCAAATTCATCTATCTATAAAGGAGAGAACAAAGGGAAACCTAAATTTAAAAACTGCTACTGTAGATGAATGCTTCAACCTAGAAGAACACAATTTGGTGAGCCAAGTGGGATGTGTGTACTGATCATTACAACCAAGTATCATCAAGGTTGGGTGAAAAAATATTTGCTGGTATTTCGGAAACTCATTATTTCTTAGAAGCTTGGTATCCCCTCTCAATGAAAGTGCTTTTCCACAGTCTGTGCCTAGGGCTACTTGAAGAGGAAACAAACCGCAGATACAAAACTGAGAACTCCTTTATTTTGTCAAGTTTCAAATAGCTACTACAATCCATGTTGGATTTAGAGTTCCAAATTCATCTATCTATATAGGAGAGAACAGAGGGAAACCTAAACATAAAACTGCTACTGTAGACGAACGCTTGAACCTAGACGAACAAAATTTGGTGAGCCAATGGGATTTGTGTACTGATCATTACCCCAAACTATCATCAAGTTTGGGTGAAAAAATATTTGCTTGTATTTCGGAAAATCGTTATTTCTTAGAAGCTTGGCAACCCTCTCAATGAGCGTGCTTTTCGACAGTCTCTGCTTAGGGCTTCTAGAAGAGGAAACAAATCGTAGAGACAAAACTGAGAACTACTTTATTTTGTCAAGTATCAAAGAGCTACTACAAACCATGTTGGATTTAGAGTTCCAAATTCATCTATCTATATAGGAGAGAACAGAGTGAAACCTAAACATAAAACTGCTACTGTAGACGAACGCTTCAACCTAGAAGAAGAAAATTTGGTGAGCTAAGAGGGATTTGTGTACTGATCATTACCACCACGTATCATCAAGATTGGGTGAAACAATATTTGCTTGTATTTCGGAAACTCGTTATTTCTTAGAAGCTTGGCAACCCTCTCAATGAACGTGCTTTTCGACAGTCTCTGCTTAGGGCTTCTAGAAGAGGAAACAAATCGTAGAGACAAAACTGAGAACTTCTTTATTTGTCAAGTATCAAAGAGCTACAACAAACCATGTTGGATTTAGAGTTCCAAATTCATCTATCTATATAGGAGAGAACAGAGGGAAACCTAAAAATATAAACTGCTACTGTAAACGAACGCTTCACCCTAGAAGAACAAAATTTGGTGAGCCAAGTGGGATTTATGTACTGATCATTACCACCAAGTATCATCAAGATTGGGTGAAAAAATATTTGCTGGTATTTCGGAAACTCATTATTTCTTAGAAGCTTGGTATCCCCTCTCAATGAAAGTGCTTTTCCACAGTCTGTGCCTAGGGCTACTTGAAGAGGAACCAAACCACAGATACAAAACTGAGAACTCCTTTATTTTGTCAAGTTTCAAAGAGCTACTACAAACCATGTTGGATTTAGAGTTCCAAATTCTTCTATCTATATAGGAGAGAACAGAGTGAAACCTAAACATAAATCTGCTACTGTAGACGAACGCTTCAACCTAGAAGAACAAATTTTGTGAGCCAATGGGACTTGTGTACTGATCATTACCCCAAAGTATCATCAAGATGGGTGATAAAATATTTGCTTGTATTTCGGAAACTCGTAATTTCTTGGGAGCTTGGCAACTCCTTTCAATGAAAGTGCATTTCCACAGTCTCTGCTTAGGTCTACTTGAAGAGGAAACAAACCATACGAACAAATCTGAGGACGACTTCATCTTGTCAAGTTTCAAAGATCTAGTACAATCCATGTTGGATTTATAGTTCCAAATTCATCTATCTATAAAGGGGAGAACAAAGGGAAACCTAAATTTAAAAACTGCTACTGTAGATGAATGCTTCAACCTAGAAGAACACAATTTGGTGAGCCAAGTGGGATGTGTGTACTGATCATTACAACCAAGTATCATCAAGGTTGGGTGAAAAAATATTTGCTGGTATTTCGGAAACTCATTATTTCTTAGAAGCTTGGTATCCCATCTCAATGAAAGTGCTGTTCCAAAGTCTGTGCCTAGGGCTACTTGAAGAGGAAACAAAACCACAGATACAAAACTGAGAACTCCTTTATTTTGTCAAGTTTCAAAGAGCTACTACAATCCATGTTGGATTTAGAGTTCCAAATTCATCTATCTATATAGGAGAGAACAGAGTGAAACCTAAACATAAAACTGCTACTGTAGACAAACGCTTGAACCTAGACGAACAAAATTTGGTGAGCAAATGGGATTTGTGTACTGATCATTACCCCAAACTATCATCAAGTTTGGGTGAAAAAATATTTGCTTGTATTTCGGAAAATCGTTATTTCTTAGAAGCTTGGCAACCCTCTCAATGAACGAGCTTTTCGACAGTCTCTGCTTAGGGCTTCTAGAAGAAGAAACAAATCGTAGAGACAAAACTGAGAACTTCTTTATTTTGTCAAGTATCAAAGAGCTACAACAAACCATGTTGGATTTAGAGTTCCAAATTCATCTATCTATATAGGAGAGAACAGAGGGAAACCTAAAAATATAAACTGCTACTGTAAACGAACGCTTCACCCTAGAAGAACAAAATTTGGTGAGCCAAGTGGGATTTATGTACTGATCATTACCACCAAGTATCATCAAGATTGGGTGAAAAAATATTTGCTGGTATTTCGGAAACTCATTATTTCTTAGAAGCTTGGTATCCCCTCTCAATGAAAGTGCTTTTCCACAGTCTGTGCCTAGGGCTACTTGAAGAGGAAACAAACCACAGATACAAAACTGAGAACTCCTTTATTTTGTCAAGTTTCAAAGAGCTACTACAATCCATGTTGGATTTAGAGTTCCAAATTCATCTATCTATATAGGAGAGAACAGAGGGAAACCTAAACATAAAACTGCTACTGTAGACGAACGCTTGAACCTAGACGAACAAAATTTGGTGAGCCAATGGGATTTGTGTACTGATCATTACCCCAAACTATCATCAAGTTTGGGTGAAAAAATATTTGCTTGTATTTCGGAAAATCGTTATTTCTTAGAAGCTTGGCAACCCTCTCAATGAGCGTGCTTTTCGACAGTCTCTGCTTAGGGCTTCTAGAAGAGGAAACAAATCGTAGAGACAAAACTGAGAACTACTTTATTTTGTCAAGTATCAAAGAGCTACTACAAACCATGTTGGATTTAGAGTTCCAAATTCATCTATCTATATAGGAGAGAACAGAGTGAAACCTAAACATAAAACTGCTACTGTAGACGAACGCTTCAACCTAGAAGAAGAAAATTTGGTGAGCTAAGAGGGATTTGTGTACTGATCATTACCACCACGTATCATCAAGATTGGGTGAAACAATATTTGCTTGTATTTCGGAAACTCGTTATTTCTTAGAAGCTTGGCAACCCTCTCAATGAACGTGCTTTTCGACAGTCTCTGCTTAGGGCTTCTAGAAGAGGAAACAAATCGTAGAGACAAAACTGAGAACTTCTTTATTTTGTCAAGTATCAAAGAGCTACAACAAACCATGTTGGATTTAGAGTTCCAAATTCATCTATCTATATAGGAGAGAACAGAGGGAAACCTAAAAATATAAACTGCTACTGTAAACGAACGCTTCACCCTAGAAGAACAAAATTTGGTGAGCCAAGTGGGATTTATGTACTGATCATTACCACCAAGTATCATCAAGATTATGTGAAAAAATATTTGCTGGTATTTCAGAAACTCGTTATATTTTAGAAGCCTGGCAACCCCTCTCAATGAAAGTGCATTTCCACAGTCTGTGCCTAGGGCTACTTGAAGAGAAACCAAACCACAGATACAAAACTGAGAACTCCTTTATTTTGTCAAGTTTCAAAGAGCTACTACAAACCATGTTGGATTTAGAGTTTCAAATTCTTCTATCTATATAGGAGAGAACAAAGTGAAACCTAAACATAAAAACTGCTACTGTAGACGAACGCTTCAACCTAGAAGAACAAAATTTGGTGAGCCAATGGGATTTGTGTACTGATCATTACTCCAAAGTATCATCAAGATGGGTGATAAAATATTTGCTTGTATTTCGGAAACTCGTAATTTCTTGGGAGCTTGGCAACTCTTTTCAATGAAAGTGCATTTCCACAGTCTCTGCTTAGGTCTACTTGAAGAGGAAACAAACCATACGGACAAATCTGAGGACGACTTCATCTTGTCAAGTTTCAAAGATCTAGTACAATCCATGTTGGATTTAGAGTTCCAAATTCATCTACTATATAGGAGAGAACACAGGGAAACCTAAATATAAAAACTGCTACTGTAGACGAAGGCTTCAACCTAGAAGAACAAAATTTGGTGAGCCATGTGGGATTAGTGTCCTTGTCATTACCACCACGTATCATCAAGATTGGGTGAAAGAATATTTGCTGGTATTTCGGAAACTCGTTATTTCTTAGAAGCTTGGCAACCCCTCTCAATGAAAGTGCTTTTCCACAGTCTGTGCCTAGGGCTACTTGAAGAGGAAAGAAACCATAGAGTCAAAACCGAGAACTCCTTTATTTTGTCAAGTTTCAAAGAGCTACTACAAACCATGTTGGATTTAGAGATCCAAATTCATCTATCTATATAGGAGAGAACAGAGTGAAACCTAAATATAATAACTGCTACTGTAGACGAACACTTCAACCTAGAAGAACAAAATTTGGTGAGGCAATTGGGATTTCTATACTGATCATTACCATCAAGTATCATCAAGATTGGGTGAAAAAATATTTGCTGGTATTTCGGAAACTCGTTATTTCTTAGAAGCTTTGCAACCCCTCTCAATGAAAGTGCTTTTCCACAGTCTGTGCCTAGGGCTACTTGAAGAGGAAACAAACCATAGAGACAAAACCGAGAACTCCTTTATTTTGTCAAGTTTCAAAGAGCTACTACAAACCATGTTGGATTTAGAGATCCAAATTCATCTACCTACATAGGAGAGAACAGAGTGAAACCTAAAAATAAAAACTGCAACTGTAAACGAATGCTTCAACCTTGAAGAACAAAATTTGGTGAGCCAAGTGGGAGTTGTGTACTTGTCATTACCACCACGTATCATCAAGATTGGGTGAAAAAAATATTTGCTGGTATTTGGGAAACTCGTTATTTCTTAGAAGCTTGGCAACCCCTCTCAATGAAAGTGATTTTCCACAGAGTGTGCCTAGGGCTACTTGAATAGGAAACAAACCAGAGAGAAAAGTGAGAACTCCTTTATTTTGTCAAGTTTCAAAGAGCTACTACAAACCATGGTGGATTTAGAGTTCCGAATTCATCTATCTATATAGAAGAGAACAGAGGGAAACCCAAATAAAAACTGCTACTGTAGACGAACGCTTCAACCTAGAAGAAGAAAATTTGGTGAGCTGAGAGGGATTTGTGTACTGACCATTACCACCACGTATCATCAAGATTGGGTGAAAAATATTTACTGGTATTTCGGAAACTCGCATTTTCTTGGAAGCTTGGCAACCCCTCTCAATGAAAGTGCTTTTTCACAGTCTGTGCCTAGGGCTACTTGAAGAAAAAACAAACCATAGAGACAAAACTGAGAACTCCTTTATTTTGTCAACTTTCAAAGAGCTACTACAAACCATGTTGGATTTAGAGTTCCAAATTCATTTATCTATATAAAAGAGAACAGAGTGTAACCTAAAAATAAAAACTGCTACTGTAAACGAACGCTTCAACCTAGAAGAACAAAATTTGGTGAGCCAAGTGGGATTTGTGAACCTGTCATTACCACCACGTATCATCCAGATTGGTGAAAAAATATTTGCTGGTATTTCGGAAACTCGTAATTTCTTGGAAGCTTGGCAACCCCTTTCAATGAAAGTGCTTTTCCACACTCTCTCCTTAGGGAGACTTGAAGAGGAAACAAACCATAGAGACAAAACTGAGAACTATTTTTTTTTTTGTCAAGTTTCAAAGAGCTACTACAAACCATGTTGGATTTAGAGTTCCAAATTCATCTATCTATACAGGAGAGAACAGAGGAAAACCTAAATATAAAAACTTCTACTGTAGACGAACGCTTCACCCTAGAAACAAAAATTGGTGAACCAAATTGGTTTGTGTACAGATCATTACAACCAAGTGTCATCAAGATTAGGTGAAAAAATATTTGCTGGTATTTCGGAAACTCGTTATTTCTTAGAAGCTTGGCAACCCCTCTCAATTAAAGTGCTTTTCCACAGTCTGTGCCTAGGGCTACTTGAAGAGGAAACAAACCATAGAGACAAAACAGAGAACTCTTTTATTTTGTCAACTTTCAAAGAGCTACTAAAATCCATGTTGGATTTAGAGTTCCAAATTCATATATGTATATAAGAGAGAACAGAGGGAAACCTAAATATAAAAACTGCTACTGTAAACGAACGCTTCAACCTAGAAGAACAAAATTTGGTGAGCCAAGTGGGATTTGTGTACCGATCATTACCACCTTGTATCATCAAGATTGGGTGAAAAAATATTTGCTCCTATTTCGGAAACTCGTAATTTCTTGGAAGCTTGGCAACCCCTTTCAATGAAAGTGCTTTTCCACAGTCTCTGCTTAGGGCTACTTGAAGAGGAAACAAATCATAGAGACAAAACTGAGAATTCCTTTATTTTTTCAAGTTTCAAAGAGGTAATACAAACCATGTTGGATTTAGAGTTCCAAATTCATCTATCTATATAGGAGAGAACAGAGGGAAACCTAAATATAAAAACTGCTACTGTAAACGAACGCTTCAACCTAGAAGAAAAAAAATTGGTGAGCCAAGTGGGATTTATGTTTTTGACATTACCACCACGTATCATTCAGATGGGGTGAAAAAATATTTGCTGGTATTTCAGAAACTCGTAATTTCTAGGAAGATTGGCAACCCCTTCAATCAAAGTGCTTTTCCAAGTCTCTGCTTAGGGATACTTGAAGAGGAAACAAACCATAGAGAGAAAACTGAGAACTACTTTATTTTGTCAAATTTCAAAGCACTAGTACAAACCATGTTGGATTTAGAGTTCCAAATTCATCTATCTATATAGGAGAGAACAGAGTGAAACCTAAAAATAAAAACTGCAACTGTAACCGAATGCTTCAACCTAGAAGAACAAAATTTGGTGAGCCAAGTGGGATTTGTGTACTTGTCATTACCACCACGTATCATCAAGATTGGGTGAAAAAATTTTTGTTGGTATTTGAGAAACTCGTTATTTCTTAAAAGCTTGGCAACCCCTCTCAATGAAAGTGATTTTCCACAGAGTGTGCCTAGGGCTACTTGAATAGGAAACAAACCAGAGAGAAAAGTGAGAACTCCTTTATTTTGTCAAGTTTCAAAGAGCTACTACAAACCATGTTGGATTTTGAGTTCCAAATTCATCTATCTATATAGGAGAGAACAGAGAGAAACCTAAAAATAAAAACTGCTACTGTAAACGAACGCTTCAACCTAGAAGAACAAAATTTGGTGAGCCAAGTGGGATTTGTGTACCGATCATTACCACCATGGATCATGAAGATTTTGTGAAAAAATATTTGCTGGTGTTTCGGAAACTTGTTATTTCTTGGAAGCTTGGCAAATCTCTCAATGAAAGTGCTTTTCCACAGTCTGTGCCTAGGGCTACTTGAAGAGGAAACAAACCATAGAGACAAAAGTGAGACCTCCTTTATTTTGTCAAGTTTCAAAGAGCTACTACAAACCATGTTGGATTTAGAGTTAAAATTAATCTATCTATATAGGAGAGAACAGAGGGAAACCTAAAAATAAAAATTGCTACTGTAAACGAACGCTTCAACCTAGAAGAACAAAATTTGGTGAGCAAAGTGGGATTTCTGTACCGATCATTACCACCACGTATCATCAAGATTGGGTGAAAAAATATTTGCTGGTATTTCGGAAACTCGTAATTTCTTGGAAGCTTGGAAACCCCTCTCAATGAAAGTGCTTTTTCACAGTCTGTGCCTAGGGCTACTTGAAGAAAAAACAAACCATAGAGACAAAACTGAGAACTCCTTTATTTTGTCTACTTTCAAAGAGCTACTACAATCCATGTTGGATTTAGAGTTCCAAATTCATCTATCTATATAAAAGAGAACAGAGTGAAACCTAAAAATAAAAACTGCTACTTAAACGAACGCTTCAACCTAGAAGAACAAAATTTGGTGAGGCAAGTGGGATTTGTGTACTGATAATTACTACCAAGTATCATCAAGATTGGGTGAAAAAATATTTGCTGGTATTTCGGAAACTCGTTATTTCTTAGAAACTTGGCAACCCCTCTCAATGAAAGTGCTTTTCCACAGTCTGAGCCACGGGCTACTTGAATAGGAAACAAATCATAGAGAAAAAACTGAGAACTCATTTAATTTGTCAAGTTTCAAAGAGCTACTACAAACCATGTTGGATTAAGAGTTCCAAATTTATCTATCTATATAAGAGAGAACAGATGGAAACCTAATAATAAAAACTGCTACTGTAAACGAACGCTTAAACCTAGAAGAACAATATCTGGTGAGCCAAGTGGGATTTGTGTACTTGTCATTACCACCAAGTATCATCAAGATTGGGTGAAAAATATTTACTGGTATTGCAGAAAATCGTTATTTTTTAGAAGCTTGGCAACCCCTCTCAATGAAAGTGCTTTTCCACAGTCGGTGCCTAGGGCTACTTGAAGAGGAAACAAACCATAGAGACAAAACTGAGAACTCCTTTATTTTGTCAAATTTCAAAGAGCTACTACAAACCATGTTGGATTTAGAGTTCCAAATTCATCTATCTATATAGGAGAGAACAGAGTGAAACCTAAAAATATAAACTGCAACTGTAAACGAACGCTTCAAACTAGAAGAACAAAATTTGGTGAGCCATTGGGATTTGTGTATTTGTCATTACCAGCACGTATCATCAAGATTGGGTGAAAAAATATTTGGTGGTATTTCGGAAACTTCTTATTTCTTAGAAGCTTGGCAACCCCTCTCAATGAAAGTGCTTTTCCCAGAGTGTGACTAGGGCTACTTGAATAAAAAACAAACCAGAGACAAAAGTGAGAACTCCTTTATTTTGTCAAGTTTCAAAGAGCTACTACAAACCATTTGGCATTTAGAGTTCCAAATTCATCTTTCTATATAGGAGAGAACAGAGGGAAACCTAAAAATAAAAACTGCTATTGTAAACGAACGCTTCAACCTAGAAGAACAAAATTTGGTGAGCCAAGTGGGATTTTTGTACTGATCATTACCACCACGTATCATCAAGTTTGGGTGGAAAAAACATTTCCTGGTATTTCATAAACTCGTAATTTCTTGGAAGCTTGGCAAGCCCTTTCACTGAAAATGCTTTTCCACAATCTCTGCTTAGGGCTACTTGAATAGGAAACAAATCATAGAGAAAAAACTGAGAATTCCTTTATTTTTTCAAGTTTCAAAGAGCTACTACAAACCATGTTGGATTTAGAGTTCCAAATTCATCTATCTATATAGTAGAGAACAGAGGGACACCTAAAATATAAACTGCTACTGTAAAAGAAAGCTTCAACCTAGAAGAACAAAATTTGGTGAATCAAGTTCGAATTGTGTACCGATCATTACCACCAAGTATCATCAAGATTGGGTGAAAAAATATTTGCTGGTGTTTTGGAAACTCCTTATTTCTTGGAAGCTTGGCAACCGCTCTCAATGAAAGTGCTTTTCCACAGTCTGTGCCTCCGGCTACTTGAATAGAAAACAAAACGTAGAGACAAAACTGAGAACTCCTTTATTTTGTCAAGTTTCAAAGAGCTACTACAAACCATGTCGGATTAAGAGTTCCAAATTCATCTATCTATATAGGAGAGAACAGAGGGAAACCTAAAAATAAAAACTGCTACTGTAATCGAATGCTTCAACCTAGAACAAAATTTGGTGAGACAAGTAAGATTTTTATACCGATCATTACCACCACGTATCATCAAGATTGGGTGAAAAAATATTTGCTGGTATTTCGGAAACTCTTAATTTCTTGGAAGCTTGGCAACCCCTTTCAATGAAAGTGCTTTTCCACAGTTTCTGCTTAGGGCTACTTGAAGAGGAAACAAATAATAGAGACCAAACTTAGAATTCCTTTATTTTGTCAAGTTTCAAAGAGCTACTACAAACCATGTTGGATTTAGAGTTCCAAATTCATCTATCTATATAGGAGAGAACAGAGGGAAACCTAAAAATATAAACTGCTACTGTAAAAGAACGCTTCAACCTAGAAGAACAAAATTTGGAGAGCCAAGTGGGATTTGTGTACCGATCATTACCACCAAGTATCATCAAGATTGGGTGAAAAAATATTTGCTGGTGTTTTGGAAACTCCTTATTTCTTGGAAGCTTGGCAACCGCTCTCAATGAAAGTGCTTTTCCACAGTCTGTGCCTAGGGCTACTTGAATAGGAAAAAACCGTAGAGACAAAACTGAGAACTCCTTTATTTGGTCAAGTTTCAAAGAGCTACTACAAACCATGTCGGATTAAGAGTTCCAAATTCATCTATCTATATAAGAGAGAACAGAGTGAAACCTACATAAAAAAACTGCTACTGTAATAGAACGCTTCAACCTAGAAGCACAAAATTTGGTGAGTCAAGTGGGATTTGTGTACCGATCATTACCACCAAGTATCATCAAAATTGGGTGAAAAAATATTTGCGGGTATTTCGAGAACTCGTTATTTTTTGGAAGCTTGGCAACCCCTTTCAATGAAAGTGCTTTTCCACAGTCTCTGCTTAGGGCTACTTGAAGAGGAAACAAACCATAGAGACAAAACTGAGAACTACTTTTTTTTGTCAAGTTTCAAAGAGCGACTATAAACCATGTTGGATTTAGAGTTCCAAATTCATCTATCTATATAGAAGAGAACAGAGGGAAACCTAAATATAAAAACGACTACTGTAGACGAACGCTTGAACCTAGAAGAACAAAATTTGGTGAGCCAAGTGGGATTTGTGTACCAATCATTACCACCACGTATCATCAAGATTGGGTGAAAAAATATTTGCTGGTATTTCGGAAACTCGTAATTTCTTGGAAGCTTGACAACCCCTTTCAATAAAAGTGCTTTTCCACAGTCTCTGCTTAGGGCTACTTGAAAAGGAAAAAAATCATAGAGACAAAACTGAGAATTCCTTTATTTTGTCTATTTTCAAAGAGCTACTACAAACTATGTTGGATTTAGAGTTCCAAATTCATCTATCTATATAGGAGAGAACACTGGGAAACCTAAAAATATAAACTGCTACTGTAAAAGAACGCTTCAAACAAGAAGAAGAAAATTTGGTGAGTCAAGTGGGATTTGTGTAACGATCATTACCACCAAGTATCATCAAGATTGGGTGAAAAAATATTTGCTGGTATTTCGGAAACTCATAATTTCTTGGAAGCTTGGCATCCCCTTTCAATCAAAGTGCTTTTCCACAGTCTCTGCTTAGGGATACTTGAAGAGGAAACAAACCATAGAGAGAAAACTGAGAACTACTTTATTTTGTCAAATTTCAAAGCACTACTACAAACCATGTTGGATTTATTGTTCCAAATTCATCTATCTATATACGAGAGAACAGAGTGAAACCTAAATATAAAAACTGCTACTGTAGACGAACGCTTAAACCTAGAAGAACAAAATCTGGTGAGCCAAGTGGGATTTGTGTACTTGTCATTACCACCAAGGATCATCAAGATTGGGTGAAAAAATATTTGCTGGTATTTCGGAAACTCGTAGTTTCTTGGAAGCTTGGCAACCTCTTTCAATGAAAGTGCTTTTCTTCAGTATCTGCTTAGGGCTACTTGAAGAGGAAACAAATTATAAAGAAAAAACTGAGAACTCCTTTATTTTGTCACGTTTCAAAGAGCTACTACAAACCATGTTAGATTTAGAGTTCCAAATTCATCTATTTATATAGGAGAGAACAGAGTGAAACCTAAATATAAAAACTGCTGCTGTAGAAGAACGCTTCAACCCAGAAGAACAAAATTTGGTGAGCCATTGGGATTTGTGTACTTGTCATTACCACAACGTATCATCAAGATTGGGTGAAAAAATATTTGGTGGTATTTCAGAAAATCGTTATTTCTTAGAAGCTTGGCAACCCCTCTCAATGAAAGTGCTTTTCCACAGAGTGTGTCTAGGGCTATTTGAATAGGAAATAAACCAGAGACAAAAGTGAGAACTACTTTTTTTTGTCAAGTTTCAAAGAGCGACTATAAACCATGTTGGATTTAGAGTTCCAAATTCATCTATCTATATAGGAGAGAACAGAGGGAAACCTAAATATAAAAACGACTACTGTAGACGAACGCTTCAACCTAGAAGAACAAAATTTGGTGAGCCAAGTGGGATTTGTGTACTGCTCATTACAAGCAAGTATCATCAAGATTGGGTGAAAAAATATTTGCTGGTATTTCAGAAACTTGTTATTTCTTAGAAGCTTGGCAACCCCTCTCAATGAAAGTACTTTTCCAAAGTCTTTGCCTAGGGCTACTTGAAGAGGAAACAAACCATAGAGGCAAAACTGAGAACTACTTTTTTTGTCAAGTTTCAAAGAGCTACTACAAACCATGTTAGATTTAGAGTTCCAAATTCATCTATCTATATAGTAGAGAACAGAGTGAAACCTAAAAAATATAAACTGCTGCTGTAATAGAACGCTTCAAGCTAGAAGAACAAAATTTGATGAGTCAAGTGGGATTTGTGTACCGATCATTACCACCAAGTATCATCAAGATTGGGTGAAAAAATATTTGCTGGTGGTTTGGAAACTCCTTATTTCTTGGAAGCTTGGCAACCGCTCTCAATGAAAGTGCTTTTCCACAGTCTGTGCCTAGGGCTACTTGAATAGGAAAAAACCGTAGAGACAAAACTGAGAACTCCTTTATTTTGTCAAGTTTCAAAGAGCGACTACAAACCAAGTTGGATTTCGAGGTCCAAATTCATCTATCTATGTAGGAGAGAACAGAGGGAAACCTAAATATAAAAGCGACTACTGTAGACGAACGCTTCAACCTAGAAGAACATAATTTGGGGAGCCAAGTGGGATTTGTTTCCCGATCATTACCACCAAGTATCATCAAGATTGGGTGAAAAAATATTTGCTGGTATTTCGGAAACTCTTTATTTCTTAGAAGCTTGGCAACCCCTCTCAATTAATGTGCTTTTCCAAAGTCTGTGCCTAGGGCTACTTGAAGAGGAAACAAACCATAGAGACAAAACTGAGAAGTCCTTTATTTTGTCAAGTTTCAAAGAGCTACTACAAACCATGTTGGATTTAGAGTTACAATTTCATCTATCTATATAGTAGAGAACACAGTGAAACCAAAAATAAAAACTGCAACTGTAAACGAACGCTTCCACCTAGAAGAACAAAATTTGGTGAGCCAAGTGGGATTTGTGTACTGATCATTACCACCAAGTATCATCAAGATTGGGTGAAAAATTATTTGCTGGTATTTCAGAAACTTGTTATTTCTTGGAAGCTTGGCAACCCATTTCAATGAAAGTGCTTTTCCACAGTCTCTGCTTAGGGCTACTTGAAGAGGAATCAAATTATAGAGACAAACCTGAGAACTCCTTTATTATGTCAAGTTTCGAAGAGCTACTACAAACCATGTTGGATTAAGAGTTCCAAATTAATCTACCTATATAGGAGAGAACAGAGGGAAACCTAAAAATAAAACCTGCTACTGTAAACGAACGCTTCAACCTAGAAGAACAAAATTTGGTGAGCCAAGTGGGATTTTTGTACTGATCATTACCACCACGTATCATCAAGATTGGGTGAAAAAATATTTGCTGGTATTTCGGAAATTCGTAATTTCTTGGAAGCTTGGCAACCCCTTTCAATGAAAGTGCTTATCCACAGGTTCTGCTTAGGGCTACTTGAAGAGGAAACAAATAATAGAGACAAAACTTAGAATTCCTTTATTTTGTCAAGTTTCAAAGAGCTACTCCAAACCATGTTGGATTTAGAGTTCCAAATTCATCTATCTATATATAAGAGAACAGAGGAAAACCTAAAAATATAAACTACTACTGTAAAAGAACGCTTCAAACTAGAAGAACAAAATTTGGTGAGTCAAGTGGGATTTTTGTTCCGATCATTACCACCAAGTATCATCAAGATTGGGTGAAAAAATATTTGCGGGTATTTCGCGAACTCGTTGTTTTTTGGAAGCTTGGCAACCCCTTTTAATGAAAGTGCTTTTCCACAGTCTCTGCTTAGGGCTGCTTGAAGAAAAAACAAACCATAGAGACAAAACTGAGAACTACTTTTTTTGTCAAGTTTCAAAGAGCTACTACAAACCATGTTGGATTTAGAGTTCCAAACTCATCTATCTATATAGGAGAGAACAGAGTGAAACCTAAAAATATAAAGTGCTATTGTAAAAGAACGCTTCAACCTAGAAGAACAAAATTTGGTGAGTCAAGTGGGATTTGTGTCCCCATCATTACCACCAAGTATCATCAAGATTGGGTGAAAAAATATTTGCTGGTATTTTGGAAACTCGTTATTTCTTGGAAGCTTGGCAACCCCTTTCAATGAAAGTGCTTTTCCACAGTCTCTGCTT
>NW_027512836.1:106706-232114 GCF_048772815.1 Callospermophilus lateralis
AGAACAAAATTTGGTGATTCAAGTGGGATTTGTGTACCGATCATTATGACTAAGTATCATCAAGATTGGGTGAAAAAATATTTGCTGGTATTTCGGAAACTCGTTATTTCTTGGAAGCTTGGCAAACCCATTTAATGAAAGTGCTTTTCCACAGTCTGTGCCTAGGGCTACTTGAAGAGGAAACAAACCATAGAGACAAAACTGAGAACTCCTTTATTTTGTCATGTTTCAAAGAGCTACTACAAACCATGTTGAATTTAGAGTTCCAAATTCATCTATCTATATACGAGAGAACAGAGTGAAACCTAAAAATAAAAACTGCTACTGTAAACGAAAGCTTCAACCTGGAAGAACATAATTTGGTGAGCCAAGTAGGATTTGTGTACTTGTCATTACCACCAATTATCATAAAGATTGGGTTAAAAAATATTTGCTGGTATTTCGGAAACTCGTAATTTCTTAGAAGCTTGGTAACCCCTTTAAATGAAAGTGCTTTTCCACACTCTCTGCTTAGGGCTACTTGAAGAGGAAACAAATCTTAGAGATACTACTGAGAACTCTTTTATTTTGTCAAGTTTCAAAGAGCTACTATAAACATGTTGGATTTAGAGTTCCAAATTCATCTATCTATATGGAAGAGAACAAGGTGAAACCTAAATATAAAAACTGCTACTGTAGACGAACGCTACAACCTAGAAGAACAAAATTTGGTGTGCCAAGTGGAATTGGTGTACTGATCATTACCAGCAAGTATCATCAAGATTGGGTGAAAAAATATTTGCTGGTATTTAGGAAAATCGTTATTTCTTAGACGCTTGGCAACCCCTCTCAATGAAAGTGCTTTTCCACAGTCTGTGCCTACGGCTACTTGAAGAGGAAATAAACCATAGAGACAAAAATGAGAACTACTTTATTTGTCAAGTTTAAAAGAGCTACTAGAAACCATGTTGGATTTAGAGTTCCAAATTCATCTATCTATATCGAAGAGAACAGAGTGAAACCTACATATAAAAACTGCTACTGTAGACGAACGCTTCAACCTAGAAGAACACAATTTGGTCAGCCAAGTGCGTTTTTTGTACTGATCATTACCACCACGTATCATCAAGATTGGGTGAAAAAATATTTGCTGGTATTTCGGAAACTCGTTATTTAGTAGAAGCTTGACAACCCCTCTCAATGAAAGTGCTTTTCCATAGTCTGGTTCTAGGGCTACTTGAAGTGGAAACAAACCATAGAGACAAATCTGAGAACTCCTTTATTTTCTCAAGTTTCAAAGAGCTACTACAAACCATTTTGGATTTAGATTTCCAAATTCATCTATCTATATAGGAGAGAAGAGAGGAAAACCTAAATATAAAAACTGCTACTGTAGACAAACGATTCAACCTAGAAGAACGCAATTTGGTGACCCAAGTGGGATTTGTGTGCTGATCATTACCACAACGTATTATCAAGATTGAGTGAAAAAATATTTGCTGGTATTTCGGAAACTCGTTATTTCTTGGAAGCTTGGCAACCCCTCTCAATGAAAGTGCTTTTCCACACTCTGTGCCTAGGGCTACTTGAAGAGAAAAAAAAATCATAGAGACAAAACTGAGAACTCCTTTATTGTGTCAAGTTTCAAAGAGCTACTTCAAAACATGTTGGATTTAGAGTTCCAAATTCATCTATCTATATAGGAGAGAACAGAGGGAAACCTAAAAATATAAACTGCTACTGTAAACGAACGCTTCAAACTAGAAGAACAAAATTTGGTGAGCCATGTGGGATTTGTGTACTTGTCATTACCACCACGTATGATCAAGATTGGGTGAAAAAAAATTTTGCTGGTATTTCAGAAACTCGTTATTTCTTGGAAGCTTGGCAACCGTCTCAATGAAGTGCTTTTCCACAGTCTGTGCCTAGGGCTACTTGAAGAGGAAACTAACCATAGAGACAAAACTGAGAACTACTTTATTTTGTCAAGTTTCAAGGAGCCACTACAAACCATGTTGGATTTAGAGTTCCAAATTCATCTATCTATATAGGAGAGAACAGAGGGAAACCTAAATACAAAAACTGCTACTGTAGACGAACGCTTCAACATAGAAGAACAAACTTTGTGAGCCTAGTGTGATTTGTGTACTGATCATTACCACCAAGTATCATCAAGATTGGGTGAAAAATATTTGCTGTATTTCGGAAATTGACATTTCTTAGAAGCTTGGCAACCTCTCTCAATGAAAGTGCTTTTCCACAGTTTGTGCCTAGGGCTACTTGAAGAGGAAACAAACAATAGAGACAAAACTGAGAACTCCTTTATTTTGTCAAGTTTCAACAAGCTACTACAAACCATGTTGGATTTAGAGTTCCAAATTCATCTAACTATATAGGAGAGAACAGATTGAAACCTAAAAATAAAAACTGCTAATGTAAACGAACGCTTCAACCTTGAAGAACAAAATTTGGTGAGTCAAGTGGGATTTGTCTTCTGATCATTACCACCACGTATCGTCAAGATTGGGTAAAAAATATTTGCTGGAATTTCGGAAACTCGTTATTTCTTAGAAACTTGGAAACCCCTCTCAATGAAAGTGCTTTTCCACAGTCCCTCCTAGGGCTACTTGAAGAGGAAACAAACCATAGAGACAAATCTGAGAACTCCTTTAATTTGTCAATTTTCAAAGAGCTACTACAAACCATGTTGGATTTAGAGTTCCAAATTCATCTATCTATATGGGAAAGAACAGAGGGAAACCTAAATATAAAAACTGCTACTGTAGACGAACCTTTAAACCTAGAAGAACAAAATTTGGTGATCCAGGAGGGATTTGTGTACTGATCATTACCACCAAGTATCATCAAGATTGGGTGAAAAAATATTTGCTGGTATTTCGGAAACTCGTTATTTGTTAGAAGATTTGCAACCCTTCTCAATGAAAGTGCTCTTCCACAGTCTGTGCCTAGGGCTACTTGAAGATGAAACTAGCATGGAGACAAAACTGAGAACTCCTTTATTTTGTTAAGTTTCAAAGAGCTACTACAAACCATGTTGGATTTACAGTTCCAAATTCATCTATCTATATAGGAGAGAACACAGGGAAACCTAATTAAAAAAAAACTGCTACTGTAGACGAACGCTTCAACATAGAAGAACAAAATTTGGTGCGCCAAGTGGGATTTTTGTACTGATCATTACCTACAAGTATTATCAAGATTGGGTGAAAAAATATTTGCGGTATGTCGGAAACTCGTTATTTGTTAGAAGCTTGGCAACCACTCTCAATGAACGTGCTTTTCCACAGTCTGCTCCTAGGGCTACTAGAAGAGGAAACAACCCATTGAGACAAAACTGAGAACTCCTTTATTTTGTCACGTTTCAAAAAGCTACTACAAACCATGTTGGATTTACAGTTCCAAATTCATCTATCTATATAGTAGAGAACAGAGGAAAACCTAAATATAAAAACTGCAACTGTAGACGAACGCTTCAACATAGAAGAACAAAATTTGGTGAGCCAAGATGGATTTTTGTACTGATCATTACCGCAAGTATCATAAAGATTTGGTGAAAAACTATTTGCTGATATTTCAGAAACTCGTTATTTCTTAGAAGCTTGGCAACCCCTTTCAATGAAAGTGCTTTTCCACAGTCTCTGCTTAGGGCTACTTTTAGAGGACAGATGGCAGAGACAAAACTGAGAACTCCTTTATTTTGTCAAGTTTCAAAGAGCTACTACAAACCATGTTGGATTTAGAGTTCCAAATTTATCTATCTATATGAGAGAACAGAGGGAAACCTAAATATAAAAACAGCTACTGTAGACGAACGCTTCTTCCATGAAGAACAAAATTTGGTGACCCAAGTGGGATTTGTGTACTTGTCTTTTCCACCAGGGATCATCAAGTATGGGTGAAAAAATTTTTGCTGCTATTTCGGAAACTCGTTATTTCTTGGAAGATTGGCAACCCCTTTCAATGAAAGTTCTTTTTCACAGTCTCTGCTTAGGGCTACTTGAATAGGAAACAGATGGTAGAGACAAAACTGAGAACTACTTTTTTTTGTCAAGTTTCTAAGAGCTACTACAAACCATGTTGGATTTAGAGTTCCAAATTCATCTATCTATGTAGGAGAGAACAGAGGGAAACCTAAAAATATAAACTGCTAGTGTAAACGAACACTTCAAACTAGAACAACAAAATTTGGTGAGCCAAGTGGGATTTGTGTGCTTGTCTTTTCCACCACGTATCATAAAGATTGGGTGAAATAATTTTTGCTGGTATTTCGGAAACTCGTTATTTCTTGGAAGCTTGGCAACCCTTTTCAATGAAAGTTCTTCTCCACACTCTGTGCCTAGGGCTACTTGAAGAGGAAACAAACCATAGAGACAAAACTGAGAAATCCTTTATTTTGTCAAGTTTCAAAGAGCTACTACAAACCATGTTGGATTTAGAGTTCCAAATTCATCTATCTATATAGGAGAGAACAGAGGAAAACCTAAATATAAACACTGCTTCTGTAGACGAACCCTTCAACCTAGAAGAACACAATTTGGTGAGCCAAGTGGGATTTGTGTACTGATCATTACCACCACGTATCATCAAGATTGGGTAAAAAGTATTTGCTTGTATTTCGGAAAATCTTTATTTCTTAGAAGCTTGGCAAACCCTCTCAATGACAGTGATTTTCCACAGTCTGTGCCTAGGGCTACTTGAATAGGACACAAACCATAGAGAGAAAACTGATAACTCCTTTATTTTGTCAAGTTTCCAAGAGCTACTACAAACCATGTTGGATTTACAGTTCCAAATTCATCTCTCTATATAGGAGAGAACAGAGGGAAACCTAAATATAAAAACTGCTACTGTAGAGATCCAACATGGCGGCCGGCGAGGAAACAGCACTCTCAATATCTCCACATTAACGGGATCAGAAACACTCATTAAAACAGCTACATTCTACCTACTGAGGATCATCTAGCAAAATTCCGTTGAAAGAAGACCTGCCGAGAATTAGCTCTCGCCAGCTGTGCAAATACTGTACTCAGAGCTGAATTCTGGGCTTGAGACGGGGAAGGAAGCCATCCAATTCGGTTCTCCACATCGGTCAGACCACAGAGGAAGCCAGCGGCCACCATCTTGGAGAGCTGACGTCATCATCTCTGTTTTTTTTTTTTTTTTTTTGACTGATTACAGCTCTTTCAGCTATAGATCAGCGGCGAAAACTTAAGGGCCCTCCCAGCTCTCCTGTGATCGCAATAGCCAGACCGAGGGCAGCACGGGAGCCGGCGGTAGCCGCGGCTGCGGCGAGGGAGATGGCGGCAGCCGCGGCTGCGGCGAGGGAGCCGGCGGCAGCCGCGGCTGCGGCGAGGGAGCCGGTGGGAGCCGCGGCGGCGCTGGCACAGGAGCCGGCAGGATCTGCGCGGCGCGGGACTCCCAGCTACCGCTCCCACCAGTGCTGACAACTGAGGTCTCTTGCATCAGATACGGGGGCGTGGCTACCAGAAGGTAAGCAAATTTGCTGGGGGTTCTCAGCCCCAAGCTCTACAAGCTTAGGGCCTGAGGGAGGCAAACAAGGAGAGTGTGCCCAGGCACTAATGAAACAGCTGCTCCACGCGTGTGCAAGGTAGGCGGAACTGTGACCACCGACAAAACAGGCCCAGTGGACTGCCAGACACATCGCTCAGATTGGGGGAGGGGCAGAGCCACCGGGCGCTTGCAAGTTACGCAGACCTGCGAATCACCAGCACATCAGGTCCAGCAACCGCAGAGCGGCAGAGCCACCCCTGGGCCTGCAAGGTAGGCGCACTTGCCACACACCAGCAGGTCAGGCCCAACAAACTGCGGAGGGGCACAGCTGCCCCACGATCCTGCTAGGTAGGCAGTACCCTGACCACCAACAGAACAGGCTCAGAGGACGGCCAGACACATCGCCCGCCCCGGTTGGGGGAGGGGCAGAGCCGCCAGGCGCCTGCAAGGTAGGCAAACCTGCGTCTCACCAGCATATCAGGCCCAGCAACCCGCGGAGCAGCAGAGCCACCCCCGGACCTGCAAGGTAGGCGCACTTGCCACCCATCGGCAGGTTAGGCCCAGCAACTCTCGGAGGGACACAGCTGCTCCACTCATGTGCAAGGTAGGCGGAACCGTGACCACTGACAAAACAGGCCCAGTGGCCCGCCAGATACATCGCCCCGGTTGGGGGAGGGGCAGAGCCGCCACCAGCGCCTTTTAGGTAGACAGACCTGCAACCGACAGAAAGAACAGGCCTAGTGGCCAGCGGAGGGACAAAGCCGCTGCTCACGCCTGCAAGATAGGCGGACCTGTGACCACCGAAAGAACAGGCCCATCGAAAGTACAGGCACAGTGGCCTCCCGGCGTGGTAGGCACATTGCCTCAATTGGAGGAGGGCAGAACCACCGCCAAAGCCTGCGAGGGAGACTATGCAGCTATACAAGAGCAATATAAATATAGAGGGGGAAAAATCAATAACACAACAGTTTCACCAAGCAGAAAGAAACGCGATCAATATGAAAAGACAAGGAAAGAAAGGACCACAAGCAATGCAGGTCAACTCAACTTTAGAAGAGGTAATATCTGCAGCAGATGGAATGTCAGAGAAAGAATTCAGGATATACATGCTTCAGATGATCTGGAGTCTCAAGGAAGACATTAGACAGCAAAATCAGACAATGAAAGACCACTTCGACCACTTTGACAATAAATTACATAAACAAATCCAAGAAGCAAAAGATCAATTATACAGGGAGATAGAGGTTATAAAAAACAAACAAACAGAAATCCTGGAAATGCAGGAAACAATAAACCAACTTAAAAACTCAATTGAGAATACTACCAGCAGAGTAGAACACTTAGAAGATAGAACATCAGACAATGAAGACAAAGTATTTCATCTGGAGAAGAACATAGACAGCTCAGCAAAGCTGTTAAGAAACCATGAGCAGAACATTCAAGAAATATGGGATAACATAAAGAGACCAAACTTAAGAGTCATTGGGATACAGGAAGGTACTGAGATCCAAACCAAAGGAATGAGCAATCTATTCAACGAAATAATACGAGAAAACTTCCCAGACTTGAAGAATGAGACAGAATCCCAAATCCTAGAAGCCTACAGAACACCGAATGTGCAAAATCATAAGAGATCCACACCTAGACACATTATAATGAAGATGCCCAACATACAGAATAAGGAGAGAATTTTTAAAAGCTACAAGAGAAAGGAAGCAGATTACATTTAGGGTAAACCAATCAGGATAACAGCTGATCTTTCAACACAGACTCTCAAAGCTAGAAGATCCTGGAATAACATATTTCAAACACTGAAAGAAAATGGGTTCCAACCAAGAATCGTGTATCCCACGAAATTAAGCTTCAGGATGGAAGATGAAATTAAAACCTTCCATGATAAACAAAAGTTAAAAGAATTTGCAGCTAGAAAACCATCTCTTCAAAACATCCTCGGCAAAATATTACAGGAAGAGGAAATGGAAAATATCAATGAAAACCAACAGCGGGAGGTAGTACAGTAAAGGCGGGGGAATAATCAAAGAGGAAAACAAACCATGTTTAGTAACATAAATAAACAAATATGGCTGGAAGAACAACCCATATCTCAATAATAACCCTAAATGTTAATGGCTTAAACTCACCAATTAAGAGACACAGGCTAGTAGAATGGATCACAAAACAAGACCCAACAATATGCTGCCTTCAGGAGACGCATTTGATAGGAAAAGACATACATAGACTGAAGGTGAAAGGTTGGGAAAATCATATCACTCATACGGACTTCGGAAACAAGCAGGAGTGTCCATACTCATATCAAATAAAATAGATTTCAAGCCAAAGTTAATCAAAAGGGATGAAGAGGGACACTACATACTTCTCAAGGGAAACATACACCAACAAGACATAACAATTATAAATATATATGCCCCAAACAATGGTGCAGCTATGTTCATCAAACAAACTCTTCTCAAGTTCAAGAGTCTAATAGACCACCATACAATAATCATGGGAGACTTCAACACACCTCTCTCACCACTGGACAGATCTTCCAAACAAAAGTTGAATAAGGAAACTATAGAGCTCAATAACACAATTAATAACCTAGACTTAATTGACATATATAGAATATACCACCCAACATCAAGCAGTTACACTTTTTTCTCAGCAGCACATGGATCCTTCTCAAAAATAGATCATATATTATGTCACAGGGCAACTCTTAGACAATACAAAGGAGTAGAGATAATACCATGTATCTTATCTGACCATAATGGAATGAAAATGAAAATTAACGATAAAAGAAGTAAGGAAAAATCATGCATCACTTGGAGAATGAACAATAGGTTACTGAATGATCAATGGGTTATAGAAGACATCAAGGAGGAAATTAAAAAATTCTTAGAGATAAATGAAAACACAGACACAACATATCGGAATCTATGGGACACATTGAAAGCAGTTCTAAGAGGAAAATTTATTGCTTGGAGTTCATTCCTTAGAAAAAGAAAAAACCAACAAATAAATGATCTAATACTTCAACTCAAAATCCTAGAAAAAGAAGAGCAAAACAACAGCAAAAGAAGTAGAAGACAAGAAATAATTAAAATCAGAGCTGAAATTAATGAAATCGAAACGAAAGAAACAATTGAAAAAATTGACAAAACTAAAAGTTGGTTCTTTGAAAAAATAAATAAAATCGACAGACCCTTAGCCACGCTAACAAAGAGAAGAAGAGAGAGAACTCAAATTACCAGCATACGGGATGAAAAAGGCAATATCACAACAGACACTTCAGAAATACAGAAGATTATCAGAAATTATTTTGAATCCTTATACTCCAATAAAATAGAAGATAGTGAAGGCATCGATAAATTTCTTAAGTCATATGATTTGCCCAGATTGAGTCAGGAGGATATTGACAACCTAAACAGACCAATATCAATTGAGGAAATAGAAGAAACCATCAAAAGACTACCAACTAAGAAAAGCCCAGGACCGGATGGGTATACAGCAGAGTTTTACAAAACCTTTAAAGAGGAACTAATACCAATACTTTTCAAGCTATTTCAGGAAATAGAAAAAGAGGGAGAACTTCCAAATTCATTCTATGAGGCCAACATCACCCTGATTCCTAAACCAGACAAAGACACTTCAAAGAAAGAAAACTACAGACCAATATCTCTAATGAACCTAGATGCAAAAATCCCCAATAAACTTCTGGTGAACCGGATACAAAAACATATCAAAAAAATTGTGCACCATGATCAGGTAGGATTTATCCCTGGGATGCAAGGCTGGTTCAATATACGGAAATCAATAAATGTTATTCACCACATCAATAGGCTTAAAAATAAGAACCATATGATCATCTCGATAGATGCGGAAAAAGCATTCGACAAAGTACAGCATCCCTTTATGTTCAAAACTCTAGAAAAAATAGGGATAACAGGAACATACCTCAATATTGTAAAAGCAATCTATGCCAAGCCTCAGGCTAGCATCATTCTGAATGGAGAAAAACTGAAGGCATTCCCTCTAAAATCTGGAACAATCCAGGGATGCCCTCTCTCACCACTTCTGTTCAACATAGTTCTCGAATCACTGGCCAGAGCAATTAGACAGACGGAAGAAATTAAAGGCATAAAAATAGGAAAAGAAGAACTCAAATTATCACTATTTGCAGATGACATGATTCTATACCTAGCAGACCCAAAAGGGTCTACAAAGAAACTATTAGAGCTAATAAATGAATTCAGCAAAGTGGCAGGCTATAAAATCAACACGCATAAATCAAAGGCATTCCTGTATATCAGCGACAAATCCTCTGAAATGGAAATGAGGACAACCACCCCATTCACAATATCCTCAAAAAAAATAAAAGACTTGGGAATCAACCTAACAAAAGAGGTGAAAGACTTATACAATGAAAACTACAGAACCCTAAAGAGAGAAATAGAAGAAGATCTTAGAAGATGGAAAAATATACCCTGTTCATGGATAGGTAGAAGTAACATCATCAAAATGGCGATATTACCAAAAGTTCTCTATAGGTTTAATGCAATGCCAATCAAAATCCCAACGGCATTTCTTGTAGAAATAGAGAAAGCAATCATGAAATTCATATGGAAAAATAAAAGACCCAGAATAGCAAAAACAATGCTAAGCAGGAAGTGTGAATCAGGCGGTATAGCTATACCAGACTTCAAACTATACTACAGAGCAATAGTAACAAAAACAGCATGGTACTAGTACCAAAACAGGCGGGTGGACCAATGGTGCAGAATAGAGGACACAGAAACCAATCCACAAAACTACAACTATCTTATATTCGATAAAGGGGCTAAAAGCATGCAATGGAAGAAGGATAGCATCTTCAACAAATGGTGTTGGGAAAACTGGAAATCCATTTGCAACAAAATGAAACTGAATCCTTTTCTCTCGCCATGCACAAAAGTTAACTCAAAGTGGATCAAGGAACTTGATATCAAATCAGAGACATGGCGTCTGATAGAAGAAAAAGTTGGCTATGATCTACATACTGTGGGGTCGGGCTCCAAATTCCTCAATAGGACACCCATAGCACAACAGTTAATAACTAGAATCAACAAATGGGACTTACTCAAACTAAAAAGTTTTTTCTCAGCAAAAGAAACAATAAGAGAGGTAAATAGGGAGCCTACGTCCTGGGAACAAATCTTTACTCCTCACACTTCAGACAGAGCCCTAATATCCAGAATATACAAAGAACTAAAAAAATTAGACAATGAGATAATGAATAACCCAATCAACAAATGGGCCAAGGACCTGAACAGAAATTTCTCAGAGGAGGACATACAATCAATCAACAAGTATATGAAAAAATGCTCACCATCTCTAGCAGTCAGAGAAATGCAAATCAAAACCACCCTAAGATACCATCTCACTCCAGTAAGATTGGCAGCCATTAGGAAGTCAAACAGCAACAAGTGCTGGCGAGGATGTGGGGAAAAGGGTACTCTTGTACATTGCTGGTGGGACTGCAAATTGGTGCGGCCAATTTGGAAAGCAGTGTGGAGATTTCTTGGAAAGCTCGGAATGGAACCACCATTTGATCCAGCTATTCCCCTACTCGGTCTATTCCCTAAAGACCTAAAAAGAGCACACTATAGGGACACTGCTACATCCATGTTCATAGCAGCACAATTCACAATAGCAAGACTGTGGAACCAACCTAGATGCCCTTCAGTAGACGAATGGATAAAAAAATGTGGCATTTATACACAATGGAGTATTACTCTGCATTAAGAAATGACAAAATCATAGAATTTGGAGGGAAATGGATGGCATTAGAGCAGATTATGCTAAGTGAAGCTAGCCAATCCCTTAAAAACAAATGCCAAATGTCTTCTTTGATATAAGGAGAGTAACTAAGAACAGAGTAGGGACGAAGAGCATGAGAAGAAGATTAACATTAAACAGGGATGAGAGGTGGGAGGGAAAGGGAGAGAGAAGGGAAATTGCATGTAAATGGAAGGAGACCCTCAGGGGTATACAAAATTACATACAAGAGGAAGTGAGGGGAAAGGAGGAAAAATATAAGGGGGAGAAATGAATTACAGTAGAGGGGGTAGAGAGAGAAGAGGGGAGGGGAGGGGGGAGGGGGGTTAGTAGAGGATAGGAAAGGCAGCAGAATACAACAGACACCAGAATGGCAATATGTAAATCAATGGTTGTGCAACTGATGTGATTCTGCAATCTGTATGTGGGGTAAAAATGGGAGCGCATATCCCACTTGAATCAAAGTGTGAAATATGATATATCAAGAACTATGTAATGTTTTGAATAACCTACAATAAAAATAAATTAAAAAAAAAACTGCTACTGTAGACGAACGCTTCAACATAGAAGAACAAAATTTGGTGAGAAGGTGGGATTTGTGCACTGATCATTACCACCACGTATCGTCAAGATTGGCTGAAAAAGTATTTGCTGGTATTTCGGTAACT
This sequence comes from Callospermophilus lateralis, assembly GCF_048772815.1. Lineage (NCBI taxonomy): Eukaryota > Metazoa > Chordata > Mammalia > Rodentia > Sciuridae > Callospermophilus > Callospermophilus lateralis. The sequence continues at coordinate 118,703 of NW_027512836.1, forward strand.
CGTTATTTCTTAGAAGCTTGGCAACCCCTCTCAATCAAATTGCTTTTCCACAGTCTGTGCCTAGGGCTACTTGAAAAGGAAACAAACCATAGAGACAAAACTGAGAACTCCTGTATTTTGTCAAGTTTCAAAGAGCTACTACAAACCATGTGGAATTTACAGTTCCAAATTCATCTATCTATATAGGAGAGAACAGAGGGAAACCTAAAAATGTAAACTGCTAGTGTAAACGAACACTTCAAACTAGAAGAACAAAATTTGGAGAGCAAAGTGGGATTTGTGTACTTGTCTTTACCACCACGTATCATCAAGATTGGGTGAAAAAATTTTTGCTGGTATTTCGGAAACTCGTTATTTCTTGGAAGCTTGGCAACCCCTTTCAATGAAAGTGCTTTTCCACAGTCTCTGCTTAGGGCTACTTGAAGAGGAAACAGATGGTAGAGACAAAACTGAGAACTTCTTTTTTGTTGTCAAGTTTCAAAGAGCTACTACAAACCATGTTGGATTTACAGTTCCAAATTCATCTATCTATATAGGAGAGAACAGAGGGAAACCTAAAAATATAAACTGCTAGTGTAAACGAACACTTCAAACTAGAAGAACAAGATTTGGTGAGCCAATTGGGATTTGTGTACTTGTCTTTTCCACCACGTATCATCAAGATTGGGTGAAAAAAATTTTGCTGCTATTTCGGCAACTCGTTATTTCTTGGAAGCTTGGCAAACTTTTTCAAAGAAAGTTCTTCTCCACAGTCTGTGCCTAGGGCTACTAGAAGAGGAAACAATCCATAGAGACAAAACTGAGAACTCCTTTGTTTTGTCAAGTTTCAAAAAGCTACTAGAAACCATGTAGGATTTACAGTTCGAAATTCATCTATCTATATAGGAGAGAACAGAGGAAAACATAAATATAAAACTGCTACTGTAGACGAACGCTTCAACATAGAAGAACAAATTTTGGTGAGCCAAGTGGGATTTTTGTACTGATCAATACCGCCAAGTATCATCAAGATTGGGTGAAAAAATATTTGCTGGTATTTCGAAAACTCGTTATTTCTTAGATGCTTGAAACCCCTCTCAATGAACGTGCTTTCCATAGTCTGTGGCTAGGGCTACTTGAAGAGGAAACAAACCATAGAGACAAAACTGATAACTCCTTTATTTTGTCAAATTTCAAAGAGATAATACAAACCATGTTGGATTTAGAGTTTCAAATTCATCTATCTATATGAGAGAACAGAGGAAAACCTAAAAATAAAAACTGCTACTGTAGATGAACGCTTCAACCTAGAAGAAGAAAATTTGGTGAGCCAAGTGGGATTGGTGTACTGTTCATTACCACCAAGTATCATCAAGATTGGGTGAAAAAATATTTGCTGGTATTTCGGACACTCGTTATTTCTTAGAAGATTGGCAACCCTTCTCAATGAAAGTGCTTTTCCACAGTCTGTGCCTAGGGCTACTTGAAGAGGAAACAAACCATAAAGACAAAACTGAGATCGCCTTTATTTGGTCAAGTTTCAAAGAGCTACTACAAAGCATGTTGGATTTAGAGTTCCAAATTAATCTCTCTATATAATAGAGAACAAAGTGAAACCTAAAAATAAAAACTGCTACTGAAAAAGAATGCTTCAACCTAGAAGAATAAAATGTGGTGAGCCAAGTGGGATTTGTGTACTTGTCATTACCACCAGGTATCATCAAGATAGGGTGAAAAAATATTTGCTGGTATTTCGGAAACTCGTAATTTCTTGGAAGCTTGGCAACTCCTTTCAATGAAAGTGCTTTTCGACAGTCTCTGCTTAGGGCTACTTGAACAGGATACAAATCATAGAGACAAAACTGAGAACTATTTTTTTTTTGTAAAGTTTCAAAGACCTAGTACAAACCATGTTGGATTTAGAGTTCCCAATTCAGCTATCTATATAGGAGAGAACAGAGGGAAACCTAAAAATATAGACTGCTACTGTAAACGAACGCTTCAAACTAGAAGAACAAAATTTGGTGGTCAAGTGGGATTTCTGTAACGATCATTACCACCAAGTATCATCAAGTTTGGGTGAAAAAATATTTGCTGGTATTTCGGAAACTCGTTATTTCTTCGAAGCTTGGCAAACCCTTTCAATGAAAGTGCTTTTCCACAGTCTCTGCTTAGGGCTACTTGAAGAGGAAAAAAATCATAGAGACAAAACTGAGAACTACTTTTTTTTGTCAAGTTTAAAGAGCTAGTACAAACCATGTTGAATTTAGAGTTCCAAATTCAGCTACCTATATAGGAGAAAACAGAGGGAAACCTAAAATTATAAACTGCTACTGTAAACGAACGCTTCAAACTAGAAGAACAAAATTTAGTGAGCCAAGTGGGATTTGTGTACTTGTCATTACCACCACGTATCATCAAGATTGGGTAAAAAAGTATTTGCTGGTATTTCGGAACTCGTAATTTCTTGGAAGCTTGGCAACTCCTTTCAATGAAAGTGCTTTTCCACACTCTCTGCTTAGGGCTACTTGAAGAGGAAACAAATCATAAAGACAAAACTGAGAACTACTTTTTTTTGTCAAGTTTCAAAGAGCTAGTAAAAACCATGCTGGATTTAGAGTTCCCAATTCAGCTATCTATATAGGAGAGAACAGAGGGAAACCTAAAAATATAGACTGCTACTGTAAACGAACGCTTCAAACTAGAAGAACAAAATTTGGTGAGTCAAGTGGGATTTCTGTACCGATCATTACCACCAAGTATCATCAAGTTTGGGTGAAAAAATATTTGCTGGTATTTCGGAAACTCGTTATTTCTTCGAAGCTTGGCAAACCCTTTCAATGAAAGTACTTTTCCACAGTCTCTGCTTAGGGCTACTTGAAGAGGAAACAAATCATAGAAACAAAACTGAGAACACCTTTATTTTGCCAAATTTCAAAGAGCTACTACAAACCATCTTGCATTTAGAGTTCCAAATTCATCTATCTATATAGGAAAGAACAGAGAAAAACCTAAAAATATAAACTGCTACTGTAAACGAACGCTTCAACCTAGAAGAACAAAATTTGGTGAGTCAAGTGGGATTTGTGTACCAATCATTACCACCAAGTATCATCCAGATTTGGTGAAAAAATATTTGCTGGTATTTTGGAAACCCGTTATTTCTTGGTAGCTTGGTAACACCTTTCAATGAAAGTGCTTTTCCACTCTGTGCCTAGGGCTACTTGAAGAGGAAACAAACCATATAGAAAATACTGAGAACTCCTTTATTTTGTCAAATTCAAAGAGCTACTACAAACCATGTTGGATTTAGTGTTCCAAATTCATCTTTCTATATAGGAGAGAACAAAGTGAAACCTAAAAATAAATACTGCTACTGTAAACGAACGCTTTAACCGAGAAGAACAAAATTTGGTGAGCCAAGTGGGATTTGTGTACTTGTCATTACCACCACGTATCATGAAGATTGGGTAAAAAAGTATTTGCTGGTATTTCGGAACTCGTAATTTCTTGGAACCTTGGCAACTCCTTTCAATGAAAGTGCTTTTCCACAGTCTCTGCTTGGGGCTTTTTGAAGAGGAAACAAATCATAGAGACAACACTGAGAACCCCTTTGTTTTGTCAAGTTTCAAAGAGCTACTACAAACCATGTTGGATTTAGAGTTCCAAATTCATCTATCTATATAGGAGAGAACAGAGTGAAACCTCAATATAAAAACGGCTACTGTAGACGAACCCTTCAACCTAGAAGAACACAATTTGGTGAGCCAAGTGGGATTTGTGTACTGATCTATACCACCAAGAATCATCAATATTGGTGAAAAAATATTTGCTGGTATTTCGGTAACTCGTTATTTCTTAGAAGCTTCTCAACCCCTCTCATTTAAAGTGATTTTCCACAATCTGTGCCTTGGGATAAATGAAGAGGAAACAAACCATAGAGACAAAACTGAGATCTCCTTTATTTTGTCAAGTTTCAAAGAGCTACTACAAACCATGTTGGATTTAGAGTTCCAAATTCATCTATCTATATAAGAGAGAACAGACTGAAACCTACATATAAGAACTGCTACTGTAGACGAACGTTTCAACCTAGAAGAACAAAATTTGGTGAGCCAAGTGGGATTTGTGTTCTGATCATTACCAACAAGTATCATCAAGATTGGGTTAAAAAATATTTGCTGGTATTTTGGAAACTCGTTATTTCTTAGAAGTTTGGCAACCCCTATCAATGAAAGTGCTTTTCCACAGTCTGTGCCTAGGGCTACTTGAAGAGGAAACTAACCATACAGACAAAACTGAGAACTACTTTATTTTGTCAAGTTTCAAAGAGCTACTACAATCCATGTTGGATTTAGAGTTCCAAATCATCTATCTATATAGGAGAGAACAGAGGGAAACCTAAATATAAAAACTGCTACTGTAGACTAACGCTTCAACCTAGAAGAACAAAATTTGGTGAGCCAAATGGGATTTCTGTACTGATCATTACCACCAAGTATCATCAAGATTGGGTGAAAAAATATTTGCTGGTATTTCGGAAACTCATTATTTCTTAGAAGCCAGGCAACCCCTCTCAATGAAAGTGCTTTTCCACAGTCTCAGCTTAGGACTACTTGAAAAGGAAACAAACCATAGAGACAAAACTGAGAACTACTTTTTTTGTCAATTTTCAAAAGCTACTACAAACCATGTTGGATTTAGAGTTCCAAAGTTATCTATCTATATAGGATAGAGCAGAGTAAAACCTAAATATCAAAACTGATACTGTAGACGAACGCTTCAAAGTAGAAGAACAAAATTTTGTGAGCCTAGTGGGACTTGTGTACTGATTATTACCACCAAGTATCATCAAGATTGGGTGAAAAAATATTTGCTGGTATTTCGGAAACTCGTTATTTCTTAGAAGCTTGGCAACCCCTTTCAATGAAAGTGCTTTTCCACAGTCTCTGCTTAGGGCTACTTGAAGAGGAAACAAACCATAGAGACAAATTTGAGAACTCTTTTTTTTGTCAAGTTTCAAAGAGCTACTAAAAACCATGTTGGATTTAGAGTTCCAAATTCATCTATCTATGTAGAAGAGAACAGAGAAAAACCTAAATATAAAAACTGCTACTGTAGACGAACGCTTCAACGTAGAAGGACAAAATTTGGTGAGCCAAGTGGGATTTGTGCTCTGATCATTACCACCAAGTATCATCAAGATTGGTTGAAAAAATATTTGCTTGTATTTCGGAAGCTCGTAATTTCTTAGAAGCTTGGCAATGAAAGTGCATTTCCACAGTGTTTGCCTAGGACTACTTGAAGAGGAAACAAACCATAGAGACAAATCTGAGAACTCCTTCATTTTGTCAAGTTTCAAAGAGCTACTACAAACCATGTTGGATTTAGAGTTCCAAATTCATCTATCTATTTAAGAGAGAACAGAGGGTAACCTAAATATAAAAACTGCTACTGTAGACGAACGCTTCACCCTTGAAGAACAAAATTTGGTGAGCCAAGTGGGATTAGTGTATTGATCATTACCACAAAGTATCATCAATATTGGGTGAAAAAATATTTGCTGGTATTCGGAAATTTGTAATTTGTTAGAAGCTTGGCAACCCCTCTCAAGGAAAGTGCTTTTCCACAGTCTGTGCCTAGGGCTATTGAAGAGGAAACAAATCATAGAGACAAAACTGAGAACTTCTTTATTTTGTCAACTTTCAAAGAGCTACTACAGACCGTGTTGGATTTACAGTTCCAAATTCATCTATCTATATAGGAGAGAACAGAGGAAACCTAAAAATACAAACTGATACTGTAAAAGAAGGATTCTACCTAGAAGAACAATATTTGGTGAGTCAAGTGGGATTTGTGTACCGATCATTACCAACAAGCATCATCAAGATTGGGTTAAAAAATATTTGCTGGTATTTCGGAAACTTGTTATTTCTTTGAAGCCTGGCAACCCCTCTCAATGCAAGTGCTTTTCCACAGTCTGTGCCTAGGGCTATTGAAGAGGAAACAAACCGAGACAAAACTGAGAACTCCTTTATTTTGTAAAGTTTCAAAGACCTACTACAATCCATGTTGGATTTAGAGTTCCAAATTCATCTATCTATATAGGAGAGAACAGAGTGAAACCTAAATATAAAAACTGCTTCTATAGACGAACGCTTCAACCGAGAAGAACAAAATTTGGTGAGCCAAGTGGGAATTGTGTCCTGATCATTACCACCAAGTATCATCAAGATTGGGTGAAAAAATATTTGCTGGTATTTCGGAAACTTGTTATTTCGTAGAAGCCTGGCAACCACTCTATATGAAAGTGCTTTTCCACAGTCTGTGCCTAGGGCTACTTGAAGAGGAAACAAACCATAGAGAGAAAACTGGGAACTCCTTTATTTTATCAATTTTCAAAGAGCTACTACAAACCATGTTGGATTTTGAGTTCCAAGTTCATCTATCTATATAGAAGTTGACAGAGTGAAAAGTAAAAATAAAAACTGCTACTGTAAACGAATGCTTCAACCTAGAACAAAATTTGATGAGCCAAGTGGGATTTGTGTAGTTGTCATTACCACCACGTATCATCAAGATTGGGTGAAAAAATATTTGCTGGTATTTCGATAACTCGTAATTTCTTGGATGCTTGGCAACCCCTTTCAATGAAAGTGCTATTCCACAGTCTCTGCCGAGGGATATTTGAAGAGAAAACAAACCATAGACACAAAATAGCGAACTACGTTTTTTTGTCAAGTTTCAAAGAGCTACTACAAACCATGTTGGATTTAGAGTTCCAAATTCACTATCTATATAGGAGAGAACAGAGGGAAACCTAAATATAAAAACTGCTACTGTAGACGAACGCTTCAACCTAGAAGAACAAAATTTGGTGAGCCAAGTGGGATTTGTGTACTGATCATTACCACCAAGTATCATCAAGATTGGGTGAAAAAATATTTGCTGGTATTTTGGAAACTCGTTATTTCTTAGAAGCTTGGCAACCCCTCTCAGTAAAAGTGCTTTTCCACAGTCTGTGCCTAGGGCTACTTGAAGAGGAAACAAACCATAGAGACAAAACTGAGAACTCCTTCATTTTGTCAAGTTTCAAAGAGCTACTACAAACCATGTTGGATTTAGAGTTCCAAATTCATCTATCTATATGAGAGAACAGAGGGAAACCTAAATATAAAAACTGTTACTGTAGACGAACGCTTCAACTTAGAAGAACAAAATTTGGTGAGCCAGGTGGGATTTTTGTACTGATCATTACCACCAAGTATCATCAAGATTGGGTGAAAAAATATTTGCTGGTATTTCGGAAACTCGTTACTTCCTAGAAGCTTTGCAACCCTTCTCAATGAAAGTACTCTTCCACAGTCTGTTCCTAGGGCTACTTGAAGATGAAACTAGCATAGAGATAAAACTGATAATCCTTATTTTGTCAAGTTTCCAAGAGCTACTACAAACCATGTTGGATTTACAGTTCCAAATTCATCTATCTATATAGGAGAGAACAGAGGGAAACCTAAATATAAAAACTGCTACTGTAGACGAACGCTTCAACAAAGAAGAACAAAATTTGGTGAGAAGGTGGGATTTGTGCACTGATCATTACCACCACGTATCGTCAAGATTGGCTGAAAAAGTATTTGCTGGTATTTCGGTAACTCGTTATTTCTTAGAAGCTTGGCAACCCCTCTCAATCAAATTGCTTTTCCAAGCCTGTGCCTAGGGCTACTTGAAAAGGAAACACACCATAGAGACAAAACTGAGAACTCCTTTATTTTGTCTAGTTTCAATGAGCTACTACAAACCATGTTGAAATTACAGTTCCAAATTCATCTATCTATATAGGAGAGAACAGAGGGAAACCTAAAAATATAAACTGCTAGTGTAAACGAACACTTCAAACTAGAAGAACAAAATTTGGTGAGCCAAATTTGAATTGTGTACTTGTCTTTACCACCACGTATCATCAAGATTAGGTGAAAAAATTTTTGCTGGTATTTCGGAATCTCGTTATTTCTTGGAAGCTTGGCAACCACTTTCAATGAAAGTGCTTTTCCACAGTCTCTGCTTAGGGCTACTTGAAGAGGAAACAGATGATAGAGACCAAACTGAGAACTTATTTTTTTTTGTCAAGGTTCAAAGAGCTACTACAAACCATGTTGGTTTTAGATTTCCAAATTCATGTATCTATATAGAAGAGAATAGAGGGAAACCTAAAAAAATAAACTGCTAGTGTAAACGAACACTTCAAACTAGAAGAACAAAATTTGGTGAGCCAATTGGGAAATGTGTACTTGTCTTTTCCACCACGTATCATCAAGATTGGGTGAAAAAAATTTTGCTGCTATTTCGGCAACTCGTTATTTCTTGGAAGCTTGGCAAACTTTTTCAAAGAAAGTTCTTCTCCACAGTCTGTGCCTAGGGCTACTAGAAGAGGAAACAAACCATAGAGACAAAACTGAGAACTCCTTTGTTTTGTCAAGTTTCAAAAAGCTACTAGAAACCATGTTGGATTTACAGTTCCAAATTCATCTATCTATATAGGAGAGAACAGAGTGAAACCTAAAAATAAAAACTGCTACTTGAAACGAACGCTTCAACCTAGAAGAACAAAATTTGGTGAGCCAAGTGGGACTTGTGTACTTGTCTTTTCCACCACGTATCATCAAGATTGGGTGAAAAAATTTATGCTGGTATTTCGGAAACTCGTTATTTGTTGGAAGATTGGCAACCCTTTTCAATGAAAGTTCTTCTCCACAGTATGTGCCTAGGGCTACTAGAAGAGGAAACAAACCATAAAGACAAAACTGAGAACTCCTTTATTTTGTCAAGTTTCAAAGAGCTACTACAAACCATGTTGGATTTATTGTTCCAAATTCATCTATCTATATAGGAGAGAACAGAGGGAAACCTAAATATAAAAACTGCTACTGTAGAAGAACGCTTCAACATAGAAGAACAAAATTTGGTGAGCCTTGTGGGATTTGGGTACTGTTAATTACCACCAAGTATCATCAAGATTGGGTGAAAAATATTTGCTGGTATTTCGGAAACTTGATATTTCTTAGAAGCTTGGCAACCCCTTTCAATGAAAGTGCTTTTCCACAGTCTCTGATTAGGGCTACTTGTAGAGGAAACAAACCATAGAGACAAAACTGAGAACTCCTTTTTTTGTCTAGTTTCAAAGAGCTGCTTCAAACCATGTTGGATTTAGCGTTCCAAATTCATCTATCTATATAGGAGAGAACAGAGGGAAACCCAAATATAAAAACTGCTACTGTAGACAAACGCTTCAATCTAGAAGAACATAATTTGGTGAGCCTGGTGGGATTTGTGTACTGATCATTACCACCAAGTATCATCAAGATTGAGTGAAAAAATATTTTCTGGTATTTCGGAAACTCGTTAATTTTTAGAAGATTGGCAACCCCTCTCAATCAAATTGCTTTTCCACAGTCTGTGCCTAGGGCTACTTGAAAAGGAAACAAACCATAGAGACAGAATTGAGAAATCCTTTATTTTGTCAAGTTTCAAAGAGCTACTACAAACCATGTTGGATTTAGAGTTCCAAAATCATCTATCTATATAGTAGAGAACAAAGTGAAACCTAAAAATAAAAACTGCTACTGTAAACGAAGGATTCAACCTAGAAGATCAAAATTTGGTGAGCCAAGTGGGACTTGTGTACTGATCATTACCACCAAGTATCATCAAGATTGGGTTAAAAATATTTGCTGGTATTTCGGAAACTCGTTATTTTTTAGAAGTTTGGCAACCACTCTCAATGAAAGTGCTTTTCCACAGTCTGTGCCTAGGGCTACTTGAAGAGGAAAGAAACCATAGAGACAAAACTGAGAACTCCTTTATTTTGTCAAGTTTCAAAGAGCTACTGCAAACCATGTTGGATTTAGAGTTCCAAATTCATCTATCTATATAGGCGAGAACAGATTGAAACCTAAAAATAAAAACTGCTACTGTAAACGAACGCTTCAACCTAGAAGAACAAAACTTGGTGATCCAAGTGGGATTTGTGTCCTTGTCATTACCACCACGTATCATCCAGATTGGGTGAAACAATATTTGCTGGTATTTCGGAAACTCGTAATTTCTTCGAAGCTTGGCAACCCCTTTCAATGAAAGTGCTTTAGCACAGTCTGCGCCTAGGGCTACTTGAAGAGGAAACAAACCTCAGAGACAAAACTGAGAACTCCATTATTTTGTCAAGTTTCAAAGAGCTACTACAAACCATGTTTGATTTAGAGTTCCAAATTCATCTATCTATATAGGAGAGAACAGAGGGAAACCTAAATACAAAAACTGCTACTGTAGACGAACGATTCAACCTAGAAGAACAAAATTTGGTGAGCCAAGTGGGATTTGTGTACTGATCATTACCAAAAAGTATCATCAAGATTGGGTGCAAAAATATTTTCTGGTATTTCGGGAACTCGTTATTTCTTAGAAGCTTGGCACGCCTCTCAATGAAAGTGCTTTTCCACAGTCTCTGCTTATGGCTACTTGAAGAGGAAAGAAACCAAGAGACAAAACTAAGAAATCCTTTGTTTTATCAAGTTTCAAAAAGCTACTACAAAGATGTTGGATTTAGAGTTCCAAATTCATCTATCTATATAAGAGAGAACAGATGGAAATCTAAATATAAAAACTGCTACTGTAGATGAACGCTTAACCTAGAAGAACAAAATTTCGTGAGCCAGGTGGGATTTGTGTACTGATCATTACCACCAAGTATCATCAAGTTTGGTTGAAAAAATATTTGCTGTTATTTCGGAAACTCGTTATTTGTTGGAAGCTTTGGAACCCCTTTCAATGAAAGTGCTTTTCACAGTCTGTACCTAGGGCTACTTAAAGAGGAAACAAACCATAGCGACAAAACTGAGAACTCCTTTATTTTGTAAAGTTTCAAAGAGCTACTACAAACCATGTTGGATTTAGAGTTCCAAATTCATCAATCTATACAGGAGAGACGAGATGGAATCCTAAATATTAAAACTGCTACTGTAGAATAACGCTTCAACCTAGAAGAGCAAATTTTGGTGAGCCAAGTGGGATTTGTGTACTGATCATTACCACCAAGTATCATCACGATTGGGTGCAAAAATATTTGCTGGTATTTCGGATACTCGTTATTTCTTAGAAGCTTGGCAACCCCTCTCAATCAAAGTGTTTTTCCACAGTCTGTGCCTAGGGCTACTTGATGAGGAAACAAACCAAAGATACAAAACTGAAAACTCCTTTATTTTGTCAAGTTTCAAAGAGCTACTACAAAGATGTTGGATGTAGATTTCCAAATTCATCTATCTATATAGGAGAGAACAGAATGAAACCTAAAAATAAAAACTGCTACTGTAAACGAACGCTTCAACCTAGAAGAACAAAATTTGGTGAGCCAAGTGGGATTTGTGTAGTGATCATTACCACCAAGTATCATCAAGATTGGGTGAAAAAATATTTGCTGGCATTTTGGAAACTCGTTATTTCTTAGAAGCTTGGCAAACCCTTTCAATGAAAGTGCTTTTCCACAGTCTGAACCTAGGGATACTCGAAAAGGAAACAAATCATAGAATCAAAACTGAGAACTACTTTATTTTGTCAAGTTTGAAAGAGCTACTACAAACCATGTTGGATTTAGAGTTCCAATTTCATCTATCTGTATAAGAGAGAACAGAGGGAAACCTAAAAATATAAACTGCTACTGTAAACGAACGCTTCAACCTAGAAGAACAAAATTTGGTGAGCCAAGTGGGATTTGTGTACTTGTCATTACCACCACGTGTCATCAAGATGGGGTGAAAAAATATTTGCTGGTATTTCGGAAACTCGTAATTTCTTGGAAGTTTGGCAACCCCTTTCAATGAAAGTGCTTTTCCACAGTCTCTGCTTAGGGCTATTTGAAGAGGAAACAAACCATAGAGACAAAACTGAGAACTCCTTTATTTGTCAAGTTTCAAATAGCTACTGCAAACCATGTTGGATTTAGATTTCCAAATTCATTTATCTATATAGGAGAGAAGAGAGGGAAACCTAAATATAAAAACTTCTACTGTAGACGAATGCTTCAACATAGAGGAACAAAATTTTTGTGAGCCAAGTGGGATTTGTGTACTTGTCATTACTACTACGTATCATCAAGATTGGGTGAAAAAATCTTTGCTGGTATTTCGGAAACTCGTTATTTCTTAGAAGCTTGGCAACCCCTCTCAATGAAAGTGCTTTCCACAGTCTGTGAATAGGATTACTTGAAGAGGAAACAAACCATAGAGACAAAACTGAGAACTCCTTTATTTTATCAAGTTTCAAAGAGCTACTAGAAACCATGTTGTATTTAGAGTTCCAAATTCATCTATCTATATAGGAGAGAACAGAGGGAAACCTAAATATAGAAACTGCTACTGTAGAAGAACGCTTCAACATAGAGGAACAAAATTTGGTGAGCCACGTGGGATTTGTGTACTGATAATTACCACCAAGTATCAACAAGATTGGGTGAAAAAAACTTTGCTGGTATTTCAGAAACTCGTAATTTCCTGGAAGCTTGGCAACCCCTTTCAATGAAAGTGCTTTTCCACAGTCTGTGCCTAGGGCTACATGAAGAGGAAACAAACCATAGAGACAAAACTGAGAAGTACTTTATTTTGTCATGTTTTAAAGAGCTACTACAAACCATGTTGGATTTAGAGTTCCAAATTTATCTATCTATATAGGAGAGAACCGAGTGAAACCTACATATAAATACTGCTACTGTAGACGAAAGCTTCAACCTAGAAGAACATAATTTGGTGAGCGAAGTGTTATTTGTGTACTGATCATTACCACCACATATCATCAAGATTGGGTGAAAAAATATTTGCTGGTATTTCAGAAACTCGCTAATCCTTAGAAGCTTGGCAACCCTCTCAATCAAAGTGCTTTTCCACAGTCAGTGCCTAGGGCTACTTGAAGAGGAAACAAACCATAGAGACAAAACTGAGAACTCCTTTATTTTGTCAAGTTTCAAAAGCGACTACAAACCATGTTGGATTTAGAGTTCCAAATTCATCTATCTATATTGGAGAGAACACAGGAAATCCTAAATATAAAAACTGCTACTGTAGAAGAACGCTTCAACCTAGAAGACCAAAATTTGGTGAGCCAAGTGGGATTTGTGTACTGATCATTAACAGCGAGTATCATGATGATTGGGTGATAGAATATTTGCTGGTATTTAGGAAACTCGTTATTTCTTAGAAGCTTGGCAACCCCTCTCAATGAAAGTGCTTTTCCACAGTCTGTGCCTAGGGTTACTTGAAGAGGAAACAAACCAAGAGACAAAACTGAGAACTCCTTTATTTTATCAAGTTTCAAAGAGCTACTACAAAGATGTTGATTTAGAGTTCCAAATTCATCTATCTATATAGGAGAGAACAGAATGAAACCTAAAAATAAAACTGCTACTGTAAACGAACGCTTCAACCTAGAAGAACAAAATTTGGTGAGCCAAGTGGGATTTGTGTAGTGATCATTACCACCAAGTATCATCAAGATTGGGTGAAAAAATATTTGCTGGTATTTTGGAAACTCGTTATTTCTTAGAAGCTTGGCAAACCCTTTCAATGAAAGTGCTTTTCCACAGTCTGAACCTAGGGATACTCGAAAAGGAAACAAATCATAGAATCAAAACTGAGAACTACTTTATTTTGTCAAGTTTGAAAGAGCTACTACAGACCATGTTGGATTTAGAGTTCCAATTTCATCTACCTGTATAAGAGAGAACAGAGTGAAACCTAAACATAAAAACTGCTACTGTAGACGAACGCTTCAATCTAGAAGAACAAAATTTGGTGAGCCAAGTGGGATTTGTGCAATGATCATTACCACCACGTATCATCAAGATGGGGTGAAAAAATATTTGCTGGTATTTCGGAAACTCGTAATTTCTTGGAAGCTTGGCAACCCCTTTCAATGAAAGTGCTTTTCCACAGTCTCTGATTAGGGCTACTTGTAGAGGAAACAAACCATAGAGACAAAACTGAAAACTCCTTTTTTGTCTAGTTTCAAAGAGCTGCTTCAAACCATGTTGGATTTAGCGTTCCAAATTCATCTATCTATATAGGAGAGAACAGAGGGAAACCCAAATATAAAAACTGCTACTGTAGACAAACGCTTTAACCTAGAAGAACATAATTTGGTGAGCCTGGTGGGATTTGTGTACTGATCATTACCACCAAGTATCATCAAGATTGAGTGAAAAAATATTTTCTGGTATTTCGGAAACTCGTTATTTTAAGAAAATTGGCAACCCTCTCAATCAAATTGCTTTTCACAGTCTGTGCCTAGGGCTACTTGAAAGGATACAAACCATAGAGACAGAATTGAGAAATCCTTTATTTTGTCAAGTTTCAAAGAGCTACTACAAACCATGTTGGATTTAGAGTTCCAAAATCATCTATCTATATAGGAGAGAACAGAGTGAAACCTAAAAATAAAAACTGCTACTGTAAACGAAGGATTCAACCTAGAAGATCAAAATTTGGTGAGCCAAGTGGGACTTGTGTACTGATCATTACCACCAAGTATCATTAAGATTGGGTTAAAAAATATTTGCTGGTATTTCGGAAACTCGTTATTTTTTAGAAGCTTGGCAACCACTCTCAATGAAAGTGCTTTTCCACAGTCAGTGCCTAGGGCTACTTGAAGAGGAAACAAACCATAGAGACAAAACTGAGAACTCCTTTATTTTGTCAAGTTTCAAAAGCGACTACAAACCATGTTGGATTTAGAGTTCCAAATTCATCTATCTATATTGGAGAGAACACAGGAAATCCTAAATATAAAAACTGCTACTGTGGACGAAACGCTTCAACCTAGAAGACCAAAATTTGGTGAGCAAAGTGGGATATGTGTACTGATCATTAACAACGAGTATCATGATGATTGGGTGATAAATATTTGCTGGTATTTAGGAAACTCGTTATTTCTTAGAAGCTTGGCAACCCCTCTCAATGAAAGTGCTTTTCCACAGTCTGTGCCTAGGGCTACTTGAAGAGGAAACAAACCAAGAGACAAAACTGAGAACTCCTTTATTTTATCAAGTTTCAAAGAGCTACTACAAAGATGTTGGATTTAGAGTTCCAAATTCATCTATCTATATAGGAGAGAACAGAATGAAACCTAAAAATAAAAACTTCTACTGTAACGAACGCTTCAACCTAGAAGAACAAAATTTGGTGAGCCAAGTGGGATTTGTGTAGTGATCATTACCACCAAGTATCATCAAGATTGGGTGAAAAAATATTTCCTGGTATTTGGAAACTCGTTATTTCTTAGAAGCTTGGCAACCCCTTTCAATGAAAATGCTTTTCCACAGTCTGAATCTAGGGATACTCGAAGGAAACAAATCATAGAATCAAAACTGAGAACTACTTTATTTTGTCAAGTTTGAAAGAGCTACTACAAACCATGTTGGATTTAGAGTTCCAATTTCATCTATCTGTATAAGAGAGAACAGAGAGAAACCTAAAAATAAAACTGCTACTGTAAACGAAGGATTCAACCTAGAAGATCAAAATTTGGTGAGCCACGTGGGACTTGTGTACTGATCATTACACCAAGTATCATTAAGATTGGGTTAAAATATATTTGCTGGTATTTCGGAAACTCGTTATTTTTAGAAGCTTGGCAACCACTCTCAATGAAAAGTGCTTTTCCACAGTCAGTGCCTAGGGCTACTTAAAGAGGAAACAAACCATAGAGACAAAACTGAGAACTCCTTTATTTTGTCAAGTTTCAAAGAGCGACTACAAACCATGTTGGATTTAGAGTTCCAAATTCATCTATCTGTATAAGAGAGAACAGAGGGAAACCTAAAAATATAAACTGCTACTGTAAACGAACGCTTCAACCTAGAAGAACAAA
The DNA here is from genome assembly GCF_048772815.1 of Callospermophilus lateralis. Lineage (NCBI taxonomy): Eukaryota > Metazoa > Chordata > Mammalia > Rodentia > Sciuridae > Callospermophilus > Callospermophilus lateralis. The sequence goes on from NW_027512836.1 coordinate 134,591, forward strand.
ATTTGGTGAGCCAAGTGGGATTTGTGTACTTGTCATTACCACCACGTGTCATCAAGATTGGGTGAAAAAATATTTGCTGGTATTTCGGAAACTCGTAATTTCTTGGAAGTTTGGCAACCCCTTTCAATGAAAGTGCTTTTCCACAGTCTCTGCTTAGGGCTACTTGAAGAGGAAACAAACCATAGAGACAAAACTGAGAACTCCTTTATTTGTCAAGTTTCAAATAGCTACTGCAAACCATGTTGGATTTAGATTTCCAAATTCATTTATCTATATAGGAGAGAAGAGAGGGAAACCTAAATATAAAAACTTCTACTGTAGACGAACGCTTCAACATAGAGGAACAAAATTTTTGTGAGCCAATTGGGATTTGTGTACTTGTCATTACTACTACGTATCATCAAGATTGGGTGAAAAAATCTTTGCTGGTATTTCGGAAACTCGTTATTTCTTAGAAGCTTGGCCACCCTCTCAATGAAAGTGCTTTTCCACAGTCTGTGAATAGGATTACTTGAAGAGGAAACAAACCATAGAGACAAAACTGAGAACTCCTTTATTTTATCAAGATTCAAAGAGCTACTAGAAACCATGTTGGATTTAGAGTTCCAAATTCATCTATCTATATAAGAGAGAACAGACAACAACCTAAATATAAAAACTGCTACTGTAGAAGAACGCTTCAACATAGACGAACAAAATTTGGTGAGCCAAGTGGGATTTGGGTACTGATCATTACCACCAAGTATCATCAAGATTGGGTGAAAAAATATTTGCTGGTATTTCGGAAACTCGTTATTTCTTAGAAGCTTGGCAACCCCTCTCAATGAAAGTGCTTTTCTACAGTCTGGGCCTAGGGCTACTTGAAGAGGAAACAAACCATAGACAAAACTGATAACTCCGTTATTTTGTCAAGTTTCAAAGAGCTACTACAAACCATGTTGGATTTAGAGTTCCAAATTCATCTATCTATATAGGAGAGAACAGAGGGAAACCTACATATAAAACTGCGACTGTAGACGAACGCTTCAACCTAGAAGAACAAAATTTGATGAGCCAAGTGGGATTTGTTTACTGATCATTACCACCAAGTATCATCAAGATTGGGTGAAAAAATATTTGTTCATATTTCAGAAACTCGTTATTTGTTAGAAGCTTGGCAGCCCCTCTCAATGAAAGTGCTTTTCCACAGTTTGTGCCTAGGGCTACTTGAAGAGGAAACAAACCATAGAGGCAAAACTGAGAACTCCTTTATTTTGTCAAGTTTCAAAGAGCTACTACAAACCATGTTGGATTTAGACTTCCAAATTCATCTATCTGTATAGGAGAGAACAGAGTGAAACCTAAATATAAAAACTGCTACTCTAGACGAACGCTTCAACCTAGAAGAACAAAATTTGTTGAGCCAAGTGGGATTTGTGTACTGATCATTACCACCAAGTATCATCAAGATTGGGTTAAAAAATATTTGCTGGTATTTCGGAAACTCGTTATTTTCTTAGAAGCTTAGCAACCCCTCTCAATGAAAGTGCTTTTCCACAGTCTGTGAATAGGATTACTTGAAGAGGAAACAAACCATAGAGACAAAACTGAGAACTCCTTTATTTTATCAAGATTCAAAGAGCTACTAGAAACCATGTTGGATTTAGAGTTCCAAATTCATCTATCTATATAGAAGAACAGAGGGAAACCTAAATATAGAAACTGCTACTGTAGAAGAACGCTTCAACATAGACGAACAAAATTTGGTGAGCCACGTGGGATTTGTGTACTTGTCGTTACCACCATGTATCATCAAAATTGAGTGAAAAAATATTTGCTGGTGTTTCGGAAACTCGTAATTTCTGGGAAGCTTGCCAAACCCTTTCAATGAAATTGCTTTTCCAGAGTCTCTGCTTAGGACTACATGAAGAGGAAACAAACCATAGAGACAAAACTGAGAACTCCTTTTTTGTCAAGTTTCAAAAGCTACTACAAACCTTGCCGGATTTAGAGTTCCAAATTCATCTATCTATATAAGAGAGAACAGAGTGAAACCTACATATAAAAACTGCTACTGTAGACGAATGCTTCAACCTAGAAGAACACAATTTGGTGAGCCAAGTGGGATTTGTGTACTGATCATTACCACCACGTATCATCAATATTGGGTGAAAAAGTATTTGCTGGTATTTCGGAAACTCGTTATTTCTTAGAAGCTTGCCAACCCCTCTCAATGAAAGTGCTTTTCCACAGTGTGTGCCTAGGGGTACTTGAAGAGGAAACAAACCATAGAGACAAAACTGAGATCAGCTTTATTTTGTCACGTTTCAAAGAGCTACTAGAAACCATGTTGGATTTAGAGTTCCAAATTCATCTATGTATATAGGAGAGAAAAGAGGAAACCTAAATATAAAAACTGCTACTGTAGCCGAACGCTTCAACCTAGAAGAACAAAATTTGTTGAGCCAAGTGTGATTTGTGTACTGATCATTACCACCAAGTATCATCAAGATTGGGTGAAAAAATATTTGCTGGTATTTCGGAAACTCGTTATTTCTTAGAAGCTTGGCAACCCCTCGCACTGAAAGTGCTTTTCTACAGTCTGTGCCTAGGGCTACTTGAAGAGGAAACAAACAATAGACAAAACTGATAACTCCGTTATTTTGTCAAGTTTCAAAGAGCTACTACAAACCATGTTGGATTTAGAGTTCCAAATTCATCTATCTATATAGGAGGGAACAGCGTGAAACCTAAAAATAAAAACTGCTACTGTAGATGAACGCTTCAACCTAGAAGAACAAAATTTGGTGAGACACGTGGGATTTGTGTACTTGTCATTACCACCATGTATCATCAAAATTGAGTGAAAAAATATTTGCTGGTGTTTCGGAAACTCGTAATTTCTGGGAAGCTTGTCAACCCTTTTCAAAGAAATTGCTTTTCCACAGTCTGTGCCTAAGTCTACTTCAAGAGGAAACAAACCATAGAGAAAAAACTGAGAACTCCTTTATTTTGTCAAGTTTCAAAGAGCTACTACGAACCATGTTGGATTTAGAGTTCCAAATACATGTATCTGTATAGGAGAGAACAGTGTGAAACTTAAATATAAAAACTGCTACTGTACGAACGCTTCAACCTAGAAGAACAAAATTTGGTGAGCCAAGTGGGATTTGTGTACTGATCATTACCACCAAGTATCATCAAGATTCGGTGAAAAAGTATTTGCTGGTATTTCAGAAACTCGTTATTTGTTAGAAGCTTGGCAGCCCCTCTCAATGAAAGTGCTTTTCCACAGTTTGTGCCTAGGGCTACTTGAAGAGGAAACAAACCATAGAGGCAAAACTGAGAACTCCTTTATTTTGTCAAGTTTCAAAGAGCTACTACAAACCATGTTGAATTTACTGTTCCAAATTCATCTATCTATATAGGAGAGAACAGAGGGAAACCTAAAAATATAAACTGCTAGTGTAAAGGAGCACTTCAAACTAGAAGAACACAATTTGGTGAGAAAGTGGGATTTGTGTACTTGTCTTTACCACCACGTATCATCAAGATTGGGTGAAAAAATTTTGCTGGTATTTAGGAAACTCGTTATTTCTTGGAAGCTTGGCAACCATTTTCAATGAAAGTTCTTCTCCACAGTCTGAGCCTAGGGCTACTAGAAGAGGAAAGAAACCATAGAGACAAAACTGAGAACTACTTTATTTTGTCAAGTTTCAATAAGCTACTACAAACCATGTTGGATTTAGAGTCCCAAATGTATCTATCTATATGGGAGTGAACAGAGGGAAACCTAAATATAAAAACTGCTACTGTAGACGAACGCTTCAACCTAGAAAAACAAAATTGGTGAGCCAGGTGGTATTTGTGTACTGATCATTACCACCAAGTATCATCAAGATTGGGTGAAAAAATATTTGCTGGTATTTCAGAAACTTGTTATTTCTTTGAAGCTTGGCAACCCCTTTCAATGAAAGTGCTTTAGCACAGTCTGTGCCTAGGGCTACTTGAAGAGGAAACAAACCTCAGAGACAAAACTGAGAACTCCATTATTTTGTCAAGTTTCAAAGATCTACTACAAACCATGTTGGATTTAGAGTTCCAAATTCATCCATCTATATATGAGAGAACAGAGGGAAACCTAAATATAAAAACTGCTACTGTAGACGAACGCTTCAACCTAGAAGAGCAAAAATTGGTGAACCAAGTGGGATTTGTGTGCTGATCATTACCACCAAGTATCATAAAGTTTGGGTGCAAAAATATTTGCTGGTATTTCGGGAACTCGTTATTTCTTAGAAGCTTCGCAACCCCTCTCAAGGAAAGTGCTTTTCCACAGTCTGTGCCTAAGGCTACTTGATGTGGAAACAAACCATAGAGACAAAACTGAGAACTCCTTTATTTTGTCAAGTTTCAAAGAGCTAATACAAACCATGTTGGATTTAGAGTTCCAAAATCATCTATCTATATAGGAGAGAACAGAGTGAAACCTAAAAATAAAAACTGCTACTGGAAACGAATGCTTCAACCTAGAAGAACAAAATTTGGTGAGCCCAGTGGGACTTGTGCACTGATCATTACCACCATGTATCATCAAGATTGGGTGAAAAAATATTTGCTGGTATTTCCGAAACTCTTTATTTCTTAGAAGCTTGGCCACCCCTCTCAATGAAAGTGCTTTTCCAAAGTCTGTGCCTAGGGCTACTTGAAGAGGAAACAAACCATAGAGACAAAACTGAGAACTCCTTTATTTTGTCAAGTTTCAAAGACCTACTACAAACCATGTTGGATTTAGATTTCCAAATTCATCTCTCTATATAAGAGGGAACAGACAACAACCTAAATATAAAAACTGCTACTGTAGACGAACGCTTCAACCTAGAAGAATACAATTTGGTGAGCCAAGTGGGATTTGGGTACTGATCATTACCACCAAGTATCATCAAGATTGTGTGAAAAAATATTTGCTGGTATTTCGGAAACTCGTTATTTCTTAGAAGCTTGGCAACCCCTCTCAATGAAAGTGCTTTTCTACAGTCTGGGCCTAGGGCTACTTGAAGAGGAAACAAACCATAGACAAAACTGATAACTCCGTTATTTTGTCAAGTTTCAAAGAGCTACTACAAACCATGTTGGATTTAGAGTTCCAAATTCATCTATCTCTATAGGAGAGAACAGAGTGAAACCTAAATATAAAAACTGCTACTCTAGACGAACACTTCAACCTAGAAGAACAAAATTTGGTGAGTCAAGTGGGATTTATGTACCGATCATTACTACCAAGTATCATCAAGATTGGGTGAAAAAATATTTGCGGGTATTTCGGGAACTCGTTATGTTTTGGAAGCTTGACAACCCCTTGCATGAAAGTGCTTTTCAACAGTCTCTTCTTAGGGCTACTTGAAGAGGAAACAAACCATAGAGACAAAACTGAGAACTACTTTTTTTTTGTCATGTTTCAAAGAGCGACTATAAACCATGTTGGATTTAGAGTTCCAAATTCATCTATCTATATAGGAGAGAACAGAGGGAAACCTAAATATAAAAACGACTACTGTAGACGAACCCTTCAACCTAGAAGAACAAAATTTGGTGACCAAGTGGGATTTGTGTACTTGTCATTACCATCACGTATCATCAAGACTGGGAGAAAAAATATTTGAAGGTATTTCGGAAACTCGTTATTTCTTAGAAGTTGGCAACCCCCTCAATGAAAGTGCTTTTCAACAGTCTGTGCCTAGGGCTACTTGAAGAGGAAACAACCATAGAGACAAAACTGAGAAGTCCGTTATTTTGTCAAGTTTCAAAGAGCTACTACAAACCATGTTGGATTTAGTGTTCCAAATTCATCCATCTATATAGGAGACAAGAGAGGGAAACCTAAATATAAAAACGACTACTGTGGACGAACGCTTCAACCTAGAAGAACAAAATTTGGTGAGCAAGTGGGATTTGTGTAATCATCATTACCACCAAGTATCATCAAGATTGGGTGAAAAAATATTTGCTGGTATTTCGGAAACTCGTTATTTCTTAGAAGCTTGGCAACCCCTCTCAATGAAAGTGCTATTCCAAAGTCTGTGCCTAGGGCTACTTGAAGAGGAAACAAACCATAGAGACAAAACTGAGAACTAATTTATTTTGTCAAGTTTCAAAGAGCTACTACAAACCATGTTGGATTTAGAGTTCCAAATTCATCTATCTATATAGGAGAAAACAGAGTGAAACCAAAAATAAAAACTGCAAGTGTAAACGAACGCTTGACCAAGAAGAACAAAATTTGGTGAGCCAAGTGGGATTTGTGTACTTGTCATTACGACCACGTATCATCAAGATTGGGTGAAAAAATATTTGCTGGTATTTCGGAAACTCGTAATTTATTGGAAGATTGGCAACCCCTTTTAATGAAAGTGCTTTTCCACAGTCTCTGCTTAGGGCTACTTGAAGAAAAAACAAACCATAGAGACAAAACTGAGATCTACTTTTTTTTGTCAAGTTTCAAAGTAATTCTACAAACCATGTTGGATTAAGAGTTACAAATTCATCTATCTATATAGGAGAGAACAGAGGGAAACCTTAAAATAAAACCTGCTACTGTAAACGAACGTTTCAACGTAGAAGAACAAAATTTGGTGAGCCAAGTGGGATTTTTGTACCGATCATTACCAACACGTATCATCAAGATTGGGTGAAAAAATATTTGCTGGTATTTCGGAAACTCGTAATTTCTTGGAAGCTTGGCAAACCCTTTCAATGAAAGTGCTTTTCCACAGTTTCTGCTTAGGGCTACTTGAAGAGGATACAAACCATAGAGACAAATCTGAGAACTACTTTTTTTTGTCAAGTTTCAAAGAGCTAATACAAACTATGTTGGATTTAGAGTTCCAAATTCATCTATCAATATAGGACAGAACAGAGTGAAATCTAAAAATATAAACTGCTACTGTAAAAGAACGCTTCAACATAGAAGAATAAAATTTGGTGAGCCAAGTGGGATTTGTGTACTGATCATTACCACCAAGTATCATCAAGATTGGGTGAAAAAATATTTTCTGGTATTTCGGAAACTCGTAATTTCTTGGAAGCTTGGAAACCCCTTTCAATGAAAGTGCTTTTCCACAGTCTCTGCTAAGGGCTACTTGAATAGGAAACAAACCATAAAGACAAAGCTGAGAACTCCTTTATTTTGTCAAGTTTCAAAGTGCGACTACAAACCAAGTTGGTTTTAGAGTTCCAAATTCATCTATCTATATAGGAGAGAACAGAGGGATCCCTAAATATAAAAACGACTACTGCAGACGAACGCTTCAACCTAGAAGAATAAAATTTGGTGAGCCAAGTGGGATTTGTGTACCGATCATTACCACCAAGTATCATCAAGATTGGGTGAAAAAATATTTTCTGGTATTTCGGAAACTCGTAATTTCTTGGAAGCTTGGAAACCCCTTTCAATGAAAGTGCTTTTCCACAGTCTCTGCTTAGGGCTACTTGAAGAGGAAACAAATTATAGAGACAAACCTGAGAACTCTTTTATTATGTCAAGTTTCAAAGAGCTACTACAAACCCTGTTGGATTTAGAGTTCCAAATTCATCTATCTACATAGGAGAGAACAGAGTGAAACCTAAACATAAAAACTGCTACTGTAGACGAACACTTCAACCTAGAAGAATAAAATTTGGTGAGCCAAGTGGGATTTGTGTACTGATCATTACCACCAAGTATCATCAAGATTGGGTGAAAAAATATTTGCTGGTATTTCGGAAACTCGTTATTTCTTAGAAGCTTGGCAACCCCTCTCAATGAAAGTGCTTTTCCACAGTCTGTGCCTAGGGCTACTTGAATAGGAAACAAACCGTAGAGACAAAAGTGAGAAATCCTTTATTTTGTCAAGTTTCAAAGAGCTACTACAAACCATGTTGGATTAAGATTTCCAAATTCATCTATCTATATAGGAGAGAACAGAGGGAAACCTAAAAATAAAAACTGCTACTGTAAACGAACGCTTCAACCTAGAAGAACAAAATTTGGTGAGCCAAGTGGGATTTTTGTACCGATCATTACCACCACGTATCATCAAGATTCGGTGAAAATATTTGCTGGTATTTCGGAAACTCGTAATTTCTTGGAAGCTTGGCAACCCCTTTCAATGAAAGTGCTTTTCCACAGTTTCTGCTTAGGGCTACTTGAAGAGGAAACAAATATTAGAGACAAAACTTAGAATTCCTTTATTTTCTCAAGTTTCAAAGAGCTACTACAAACCATGTTGGATTTAGAGTTCCAAATTCATCTATCTATATAGGAGAAAACCGGGGAAACCTAAAAATATAAACTGCTACTGTAAAAGAAAGCTTCAACCTAGAAGAACAAAATTTGGTGAGCCAAGTGGGATTCATGTACCGATCATTACTACCAAGTATCATCAAGATTGGGTGAAAAAATATTTGCGGGTATTTCGGGAACTCGTTATTTTTTGGAAGCTTGACAACCCCTTGCATGAAAGTGCTTTTCAACAGTCTCTGCTTAGGGCTACTTGAAGAGGAAACAAACCATAGAGACAAAACTGAGAACTACTTTTTTTTTGTCATGTTTCAAAGAGCGACTATAAATCATGTTGGATTTAGAGTTCCAAATTCATCTATCTATATAGGAGAGAACAGAGTCAAACCTAAATATAAAAACGACTACTGTAGACGAACGCTTCTACCTAGAAGAACAAAATTTGGTGACCAAGTGGTATTTGTGTACTGATCATTACCACCAAGTATCATCAAGACTGGGTGAAAAAATATTTGCTGGTATTTCGGAAACTCGTTATTTCTTAGAAATTTGGCAACTCCTCTCAATGAAAGTGCTTTTCCACAGTCTGTGCCTAGGGCTACTTGAAGAGGAAACAACCATAGAGACAAAAGTAAGAAGTCCTTTATTTTGTCAAGTTTCAAAGAGCTACTACAAACCATGTTGGATTTAGAGTTAAAATTCATCTATGTATTTGGAGAGAACAGAGTGAAATCAAAAATAAAAACTGCATCTGTAAACGAACGCTTCCACCTAGAAGAACAAAATTTGGTGAGCCATGTGGGATTTGTGTACTTGTCGTTACGACCACGTATCATCAAGATTGGGTGAAAAAATATCTGCTGGTATTTCGGAAACTCCTAATTTATTGGAAGCTTGGCAACCCCTTTTAATGAATGTGCTTTCCCACAGTCTCTGCTTAGGGCTACTTGAAGAAAAAACACACCAGAGAGACAAAACTGAGAACTACTTTTTTTTGTCAAGTTTCAAAGTGCTACTACATACCATGTTGGATTAAGAGTTCCAAATTCATCTATCTATATATGAGAGAACTGAGGGAAACCTAAAAATAAAAACTGCTACTGTAAACGAACGGTTCAACCTAGAAGAACAAAATTTGGTGAGTCAAGTGGGATTTGTGTACCGATCATTACCACCAAGTATCATCAAGATTGGGTGAAAAAATATTTGCTGGTATTTCGGGAACTCTTGATTTCTTGGAAGCTTGGCAACACCTTTCAATGAAAGTGCTTTTCCACAGTTTCTGCTTAGGGCTACTTGAAGAGGAAACAAACCATAGAGACAAATCTGAGAACTCCTTTATTTTGTCAAGTTTCAAAGAGCTACTACAAACCTTGTTGGATTTAGAGTTCCAAATTCATCTATCTACATAGGAGAGAACAGAGTGAATCCTAAACATAAAAACTGCTACTGTAGACGAACACTTCAACCTAGAAGAAAAAAATTTGGTGAGCCAACTGGGATTTGTGGACTGATCATTCCCACCAAGTATCATCAAGATTGGGTGAAAAAATATTTCCTGGTGTTTCAGAAACTCGTAATTTCTTGGAAGCTTGGCAACCACTTTCAATGAAAGTGCTTTTCCACAGTTTCTGCTTAGGGCTTCTTGAAGATTAAACAAATAATAGAGACAAAACTTAGAATTCCTTTATTTTGTCAAGTTTCAAAGTGCGACTACAAACCATGTTGGATTTAGAGTTCCAAATTCATCTATCTATATAGGAGAGAACAGAGTGAAACCTAAACATAAAAACTGATACTGTAGATGAACGCTTCAACCTAGAAGAACAAAATTTGGTGAGCCAAGTGTGATTTGTGTACCCATCATTACCACCAAGTATCATCAAGATTGGGTGAAAAAATATTTGCTGGTGTTTCAGAAACTCGTTATTTCTTGGAAGCTTGGCAACCTCTTTCAATTAAAGTGCTTTTCCACAGTCTCTGGTTAGGGCTACTTGAAGAGGAACAAACCATAGAGACAAAACTGGGAACTCCTTTATTTTGTCAAGTTCCAAAGAGCGACTACAAACCATGTTTTATTTAGAGTTCCAGATTAATCTATCTATAAAGGAGAGAACAGAGGAAAACCTAAATATAAAAACGACTACTGTAGACGAACGCTTCAACCTAGAAGAACAAAATTTGGTGAGCAAACTGGGATTTGTGTACTGATCATTACCACCAAGTATCATCAAGATTGGGTGATAAAATATTTGCTGGTATTTCGGAAACTCGTTATTTCTTGGAATCTTCTCAACCTCTTTCAATGAAAGTGCTTTTCCACAGTCTCTTCTTTGGGCTCCTTGAAGAGTAAACAAATTATAGAGAACAAACTGAGAACTCCTTTATTTTGTCAAGTTTCAAAGAGCTACTACAAACCATGTTGGATTTTGAGTTCCAAATTCATCTATCTACATAGGAGAGAACAGAGTGAAACATAAGAATAAAAACTGCTACTGTAGAAGAACGCGTCAACCTAGAGGAAGAAAATTTGGTTAGCCAAGTGGGATTTGTGTACTGATCATTACCACCAAGTATCATCAAGATTGTGTGAAAAAATATTTGCTGGCATTTCGGAAACTCGTTATTTCTTAGAAGCTTGGCAAACCCTCTCAATGAAAGTGCTTTTCCACAGTCTGTGCCTAGGGCTACTTGAAGAGGAAACAAACCATAGAGACAAAACTGAGAACTCCTTTATTGTGTCAAGTTTCAAAGAGCTACTAGAAACCATGTTGGATTTAGAGTTCCAAATTCATCTATCTATATAGGAGAGAACAGAGTGAAACCTAAAAATAAAAACTGCTATTGTAAACGAACGCTTCAACATAGAAGAACAAAATTTGTTGAGCCAAGTGGGATTTGTGTACTTGTCATTACCACCACGTATCATCAAGATTGGGTGAAAAAATATTTGCTGGTATTTCGGAAACTCGTTATTCTAGAAGCTTGGCAACCCCTCTCAATTAAAGTGCTTTTCCACAGTCTGTGCCTAGGGCTACTTGAAGGGGAAACCAACCATAAAGACAAAACTGAGAACTCCTTTATTATGTCAAGTTTCAAAAAGCTACTACAAACCATGTTGGATTTAGAGTTCCAAATTCATCTATCTATATAGGAGAGAACAGAGGAAAACCTAAAAATAAAAACTGCTACAGTAAATGAACGCTTCAACCTAGAAGAACAAAATTTGGTGAGCCAAGTGGGATTTGTGTACTGATCATTACCACCACGTATCAACAAGATTGGGTGAAAAAATATTTGCTGGTATTTCGGAAACTCGTAATTTCTTGGAAGCTTGGCAACCCCTTTCAATGAAAGTGCTTTTCCACAGTCTCTGCTTAGGGCTACTTGAAGAGGAAACAAATCATAGAGACAAAACTGAAAACTAGTTTTTTTTTTTGTCAAGCTTCAAAGAGCTACTACAAACCATGTTGGATTTAGAGTTCCAAAGTCATCTATCTATATAGGAGAGAACAGAGGGAAAACTAAAAATAAAAACTGCTAATGTAAACGAAGGCTTCAACCTAGAAGAACAAAATTGGTGAGCCAAGTGGGATTTGTGTGCTTGTCATTACCACCACGTATCATCCAGATTGGGTGAAAAAATATTTGCTGGTATTTCGGAAACTCATAATTTCTTGGTAGCTTGGCAACCCCTGTCAATGAAAGTGATTTTCCACAGTCTTTGATTAGGGCTACTTGAAGAAAAAACAAACCATAGAGACAAAACTGAGAAGTACTTTTTTTGTCAGGTTTCAAAGAGCTACTACAAACCATGTTGTATTTAGAGTTCCAAATTCATCTATCTACATAGAAGAGAACAGAGTGAAACCTAAATATAAAAACTGATACTGTAGATGAACGCTTCAACCTAGAAGAACAAAATTTGGTGAGCCAAGTGGGATTTGTGTACCGATCATTACCACCAAGTATCATCAAGATTGGGTGAGAAAATATTTGCTGGTGTTTCAGAAACTCGTTATTTCTTGGAAGCTTGTCAACCCCTTTCAATGAAAGTGCTTTTCCACAGTCTCTGGTTACGGCTACTTGAAGAGGAACAAACCATAGAGACAAAACGGAGAACTACTTTTTTTTGTCAAGTTTCAAAGAGCTACAACAAACCATGTTGGATTTAGAGTTCCGAATTCATATATCTATATAGGAGAGAACAGAGTGAAACCTAAATATAAAAACTGCTACTGTAGACGAACGCTTAAACCTAGAAGAACAAAATTTGGTGAGCCCAGTGGCATTTGTATACTGATTATTACCACCAAGTATCAACAAGACTGGATGAAAAAGTATTTGCTGGTATTTCGGAAACTCGTTATTTCTTAGAAGCTTGGCAACCCTTCTCAATGAAAGTGCTTTTCCACCGTCTGTGCCTGGGGCTACTTGAAGAGGAAACAAACCATAGAGACAAAACTGAGAACTCCTTTTTTTTGTCAAGTTTCAAAGAGCTACTACAAACCATGTTGGATTTAGAGTTCCAAATTCATCTATCTACATAGGAGAGAACAGAGGGAATCCTAAAAATAAAAACTGCTACTGTAAAGGAATGCTTCAACCTAGAAGAACAAAATTTGTGAGCCAAGTGGGATTTGTGCACCGATCATTACCACCACGTATCATCAAGATTGGGTGAAAAAATATTTGCTGGTATTTCGGAAACTCGTAATTTCTTGGATGCTTGGCAACCCCTTTCAATGAAAGTGCTTTTGCACAGTCTCTGCTTAAGGCTACTGGAAGAGGAAACAAACCATAGAGACAAAACTGAGAACTAATTTTTTTCTGTCAAGTTTCAAAGAGCTACTACAAACCATGTTGGATTTAGAGTTCCAAATTCATCTATCTACATAGAAGAGAACAGAGTGAAACCTAAACATAAAAACTGATACTGTAGATGAACGCTTCAACCTAGAAGAACAAAATTTGGTGAGCCAAGTGGGATTTGTGTACCGATCATTACCACCAAGTATCATCAAGATTGGGTGAAAAAATATTTGCTGGTGTTTCAGAAACTCGTTATTTCTTGGAAGCTTAGCAACCCCTTTCAATGAAAGTGCTTTTCCACAGTCTCTGGTTAGGGCTACTTGAAGAGGAACAAACCATAGAGACAAAACTGAGAACTACTTTTTTTTGTCAAGTTTCAAAGAGCGACTACAAACCATGTTTTATTTAGAGTTCCAAATTAATCTATCTATATAGGAGAGAACAGAGGAAAACCTAAATATAAAAACGACTACTGTAGTCCAACGCTTCAACATAGAAGAACAAAATTTGGTGAGCCCAGTGCGATTTGTGTACTGATCATTACCACCAAGTATCATCAAGATTGGGTGAAAAAATATTTGCTTGTATTTCAGAAACTCGTTATTTCTTAGAAGCTTCGCAACCCCTCTCAATGAAAGTGCTTTTCCACAGTCTGTGCCTGGGGCTACTTGAAGAGGAAACAATCCATATAGACAAAACTAAGAACTACTTTATTTTGTCAAGTTTCAAAGAGCTACAACAAACCATGTTGGATTTAGAGTTCCAAATTCATCTATCTACATAGGAGAGAACCGAGGGAAACCTAAATATAAAAACTGCTACTGTAGATGAACGCTTCAACCTAGAAGAACAAAATTTGGTGAGTCAAGTGAGATTTGTGGACTGATCATTACCACCAAGTATCATCTAGATTGGGTGAAAAAATATTTGCTGGTATTTCAGAAACTCGTTATTTCTTGGAAGCTTGGCAACCCCTTTCAATCAAAGTGCTTATCCACAGTGTGTGCCTAGGGCTACTTGAAGAGGAAACAAACCATAGAGACAAAACTGAGAACTCTTTTATTTTGTCAAGTTTCAAAGAGCTACTACAAACCATGTTGGATTTAGAGTTCCAAATTCATCTATCTATATAGGAGAGAACAGAGGGAAATCCAAATATAAAAACGACAACTGTAGATGAACACTTCAACCTAGAAGAACAAAATTTGGTGAGCCAAGTGGGATTTGTGTACTTCCAATTACCACCACGTATCAACAAGATTGGGTAAAAAAATATTTGCTCGTATATCGGAAACTCGTTATCTTAGAAGCTTAGCAACCCGTCTAAATGAAAGTGCTTTTACACAGTCTGTGCCTAGGGCTACTTGAAGAGGAAACAAACCATAGAGACAAAACTGAGAACTACTTTATTTTGTCAAGTTTCAAAGAGCTACTACTAACCATGTTGGATTTAGAGTTCCAAATTCATCTATCTATATAGGAGAGAACAGTGTGAAACCTAAATATATAAACTGCTATTGTAAACGAACGCTTCAACCTAGAAGAACAAAATTTGGTGAGTCAAGTGGGATTTGTGTACTTGTCATTACCACCACGTATCATCCAGATTGGGAGAAAAAATGTTTGCTGGTATTTCGGAAACTCGTTATTTCTTGGAATCTTGGCAACCCCTTTCAATGACAGTGCTTTTCCATAGTCTCTGCTTCGTGCTACTTGAAGAGGAAACAAACCATAGAGACAAACTGAGAAGTACTTTTTTTTTGTCAAGTTTCAAAGTGCGACTACAAACCATGTTGGATTTAGAGTTCCAAATTCATCTATCTATATAGGAGAGAACAAAGTGAAACCAAAAATAAAAACTGCAACTGTAAACGAAAGTTTCCACCTAGAAGAACAAAATTGGGTGAGCCAAGTGGGATATGTGTACTTGTCATTACCACCACGTATCATCAAGTTTGGGTTAAAAAATATTTGCTGGTATTTCGGAAACTCGTAATTTATTGGAAGCTTGGAAACCCCTTTTAATGAAAGTGCTTTTCCACTGTCTGTGCCTAGGGCTACTTAAAGTGGAAACAAACCATGGAGACAAAACTGAGAACTCTTTTATTTTGTCAAGTTTCAAAGAGCTACTACAAACCATGTTGGATTTAGAGTTCCAAATTCATCTATCTATATATGAGAGAACAGAGGGAAACCTAAAAATAAAAACCGCTACTGTAAAGGAACGCTTCAACCTAGAAGAACAAAATTTGGTGAGTCAAGTGGGATTTGTGTACTGATCATTACCACCAAGTATCATCAACATTGGGTGAAAAAATATTTGCTGGTATTTCGGAAACTCCTAATTTCTTGGAAGCTTGGCCATCCCTTTCCATGAAAGTGCTTTTCCACAGCCTCTGCTTAAGGCTACTTGAAGAGGAAACAAACCATAGAGACAAAACTGAGAACTACTTTTTTTTGTCAAGTTTCAAGGAGCTACTACAAACCATGTTGCATTTAGAGTCCCAAATTCATCTATCAATATAGGAGAGAACAGAGGGAAACCTAAATATAAAAAAGAATACTGTAGATGAACGCTTCAACCTAGAAGAACGACATTTGGTGAGCCAAGTGGGATTTGTGTGCTGATCATTACCACCAAGTATCATCAAGATTGGGTGAAAAAATATTTGCTCGTATTTTGAAAACTCGTTATTTCTTAGAAGCTTGGCAACCCCTATCAATGAAAGTGCTTTTCCAAAGTCTGTGCCTAGGGCTACTTGAAGAGGAAACAAACCATAGAGACAAATCTGAGAACTCCTTTATTTTGTCAAGTTTCAAAGAGCTACTACAAACCTTGTTGGATTTAGAGTTCCAAATTCATCTATCTACATAGGAGAGAACAGAGTGAATCCTAAACATAAAAACTGCTACTGTAGACGAACACTTCAACCTAGAAGAAAAAAATTTGGTGAGCCAACTGGGATTTGTGGACTGATCATTCCCACCAAGTATCATCAAGATTGGGTGAAAAAATATTTCCTGGTGTTTCAGAAACTCGTAATTTCTTGGAAGCTTGGCAACCACTTTCAATGAAAGTGCTTTTCCACAGTTTCTGCTTAGGGCTTCTTGAAGATTAAACAAATAATAGAGACAAAACTTAGAATTCCTTTATTTTGTCAAGTTTCAAAGTGCGACTACAAACCATGTTGGATTTAGAGTTCCAAATTCATCTATCTATATAGGAGAGAACAGAGTGAAACCTAAACATAAAAACTGATACTGTAGATGAACGCTTCAACCTAGAAGAACAAAATTTGGTGAGCCAAGTGTGATTTGTGTACCCATCATTACCACCAAGTATCATCAAGATTGGGTGAAAAAATATTTGCTGGTGTTTCAGAAACTCGTTATTTCTTGGAAGCTTGGCAACCTCTTTCAATTAAAGTGCTTTTCCACAGTCTCTGGTTAGGGCTACTTGAAGAGGAACAAACCATAGAGACAAAACTGAGAACTCCTTTATTTTGTCAAGTTCCAAAGAGCGACTACAAACCATGTTTTATTTAGAGTTCCAGATTAATCTATCTATAAAGGAGAGAACAGAGGAAAACCTAAATATAAAAACGACTACTGATCATTACCACCAAGTATCATCAAGATTGGGTGATAAAATATTTGCTGGTATTTCGGAAACTCGTTATTTCTTGGAATCTTCTCAACCTCTTTCAATGAAAGTGCTTTTCCACAGTCTCTTCTTTGGGCTCCTTGAAGAGTAAACAAATTATAGAGAACAAACTGAGAACTCCTTTATTTTGTCAAGTTTCAAAGAGCTACTACAAACCATGTTGGATTTTGAGTTCCAAATTCATCTATCTACATAGGAGAGAACAGAGTGAAACATAAGAATAAAAACTGCTACTGTAGAAGAACGCGTCAACCTAGAGGAAGAAAATTTGTTGAGCCAAGTGGGATTTGTGTACTTGTCATTACCACCACGTATCATCAAGATTGGGTGAAAAAATATTTGCTGGTATTTCGGAAACTCGTTATTCTAGAAGCTTGGCAACCCCTCTCAATTAAAGTGCTTTTCCACAGTCTGTGCCTAGGGCTACTTGAAGGGGAAACCAACCATAAAGACAAAACTGAGAACTCCTTTATTTTGTCAAGTTTCAAAAAGCTACTACAAACCATGTTGGATTTAGAGTTCCAAATTCATCTATCTATATAGGAGAGAACAGAGGAAAACCTAAAAATAAAAACTGCTACAGTAAATGAACGCTTCAACCTAGAAGAACAAAATTTGGTGAGCCAAGTGGGATTTGTGTACTTGTCATTACCACCACGTATCAACAAGATTGGGTGAAAAAATATTTGCTGGTATTTCGGAAACTCGTAATTTCTTGGAAGCTTGGCAACCCCTTTCAATGAAAGTGCTTTTCCACAGTCTCTGCTTAGGGCTACTTGAAGAGGAAACAAATCATAGAGACAAAACTGAAAACTAGTTTTTTTTTTTGTCAAGCTTCAAAGAGCTACTACAAACCATGTTGGATTTAGAGTTCCAAAGTCATCTATCTATATAGGAGAGAACAGAGGGAAAACTAAAAATAAAAACTGCTACTGTAAACGAAGGCTTCAACCTAGAAGAACAAAATTGGTGAGCCAAGTGGGATTTGTGTGCTTGTCATTACCACCACGTATCATCCAGATTGGGTGAAAAAATATTTGCTGGTATTTCGGAAACTCATAATTTCTTGGTAGCTTGGCAACCCCTGTCAATGAAAGTGATTTTCCACAGTCTTTGATTAGGGCTACTTGAAGAAAAAACAAACCATAGAGACAAAACTGAGAAGTACTTTTTTTGTCAGGTTTCAAAGAGCTACTACAAACCATGTTGGATTTAGAGTTCCAAATTCATCTATCTACATAGAAGAGAACAGAGTGAAACCTAAATATAAAAACTGATACTGTAGATGAACGCTTCAACCTAGACGAACAAAATTTGGTGAGCCAAGTGGGATTTGTGTACCGATCATTACCACCAAGTATCATCAAGATTGGGTGAGAAAATATTTGCTGGTGTTTCAGAAACTCGTTATTTCTTGGAAGCTTGGCAACCCCTTTCAATGAAAGTGCTTTTCCACAGTCTCTGGTTACGGCTACTTGAAGAGGAACAAACCATAGAGACAAAACGGAGAACTACTTTTTTTTGTCAAGTTTCAAAGAGCTACAACAAACCATGTTGGATTTAGAGTTCCGAATTCATATATCTATATAGGAGAGAACAGAGTGAAACCTAAATATAAAAACTGCTACTGTAGACGAACGCTTAAACCTAGAAGAACAAAATTTGGTGAGCCCAGTGGCATTTGTGTACTGATTATTACCACCAAGTATCAACAAGACTGGATGAAAAAGTATTTGCTGGTATTTCGGAAACTCGTTATTTCTTAGAAGCTTGGCAACCCTTCTCAATGAAAGTGCTTTTCCACCGTCTGTGCCTGGGGCTACTTGAAGAGGAAACAAACCATAGAGACAAAACTGAGAACACCTTTTTTTTGTCAAGTTTCAAAGAGCTACTACAAACCATGTTGGATTTAGAGTTCCAAATTCATCTATCTACATAGGAGAGAACAGAGGGAATCCTAAAAATAAAAACTGCTACTGTAAAGGAATGCTTCAACCTAGAAGAACAAAATTTGTGAGCCAAGTGGGATTTGTGCACCGATCATTACCACCACGTATCATCAAGATTGGGTGAAAAAATATTTGCTGGTATTTCGGAAACTCGTAATTTCTTGCATGCTTGGCAACCCCTTTCAATGAAAGTGCTTTTGCACAGTCTCTGCTTAAGGCTACTGGAAGAGGAAACAAACCATAGAGACAAAACTGAGAACTAATTTTTTTCTGTCAAGTTTCAAAGAGCTACTACAAACCATGTTGGATTTAGAGTTCCAAATTCATCTATCTACATAGAAGAGAACAGAGTGAAACCTAAACATAAAAACTGATACTGTAGATGAACGCTTCAACCTAGAAGAACAAAATTTGGTGAGCCAAGTGGGATTTGTGTACCGATCATTACCACCAAGTATCATCAAGATTGGGTGAAAAAATATTTGCTGGTGTTTCAGAAACTCGTTATTTCTTGGAAGCTTGGCAACCCCTTTCAATGAAAGTGCTTTTCCACAGTCTCTGGTTAGGGCTACTTGAAGAGGAACAAACCATAGAGACAAAACTGAGAACTACTTTTTTTTGTCAAGTTTCAAAGAGCGACTACAAACCATGTTTTATTTAGAGTTCCAAATTAATCTATCTATATAGGAGAGAACAGAGGAAAACCTAAATATAAAAACGACTACTGTAGTCCAACGCTTCAACATAGAAGAACAAAATTTGGTGAGCCCAGTGCGATTTGTGTACTGATCATTACCACCAAGTATCATCAAGATTGGGTGAAAAAATATTTGCTTGTATTTCAGAAACTAGTTATTTCTTAGAAGCTTCGCAACCCCTCTCAATGAAAGTGCTTTTCCACAGTCTGTGCCTGGGGCTACTTGAAGAGGAAACAATCCATATAGACAAAACTAAGAACTACTTTATTTTGTCAAGTTTCAAAGAGCTACAACAAACCATGTTGGATTTAGAGTTCCAAATTCATCTATCTACATAGGAGAGAACCGAGGGAAACCTAAATATAAAAACTGCTACTGTAGACGAACGCTTCAACCTAGAAGAACAAAATTTGGTGAGTCAAGTGGGATTTGTGGACTGATCATTACCACCAAGTATCATCAAGATTGGGTGAAAAAATATTTGCTGGTGTTTCAGAAACTCGTTATTTCTTGGAAGCTTGGCAACCCCTTTCAATGAAAATGCTTTTCCACAGTCTCTGGTTAGGGCTACTTGAAGAGGAACAAACCATAGAGACAAAACTGAGAACTACTTTTTTTTGTCAAGTTTCAAAGAGCGACTACAAACCATGTTTATTTAGAGTTCCAAATTAATCTATCTATATAGGAGAGAACAGAGAAAAACCTGAATATAAAAACGACTACTGTAGACGAACGCTTCAACCTAGAAGAACAAAATTTGGTGAGCCAAGTGGGATTTGTGTACTGATCATTACCACCAAGTATCATCAAGATTGGGTGAAAAAATATTTGCTGGTATTTCGGAAACTCTTTATTTCTTTGAAGCTTTGCAACCTCTCTCAATGAAAGTGCTTTTCCACAGTCTGTGCCTAGGGCTACTTGAAGAGGAAACAAACCATAGCGACAAAACTGAGAACTCCTTTATGTTGTCAAGTTTCAAAGAGCTACTACAAACCATGTTGGATTTAGAGTTCCAAATTCATCTATCTATATAGGAGAGAAGAGAGGGAAACCTGAAAATATAAACTGCTTCTGTAAACGAACGCTTCAACCTAGAAGACCAAAATGTGGTGTGTCAAGTGGGATTTGTGTACCGATCATTACCACCAAGTATCATCAAGTTTGGGTGAAAAAATATTTGCTGGTATTTCAGAAACTCCTTATTTCTTGGAAGCTTGACAATCCCTCTCAATGAAAGTGCATTTCCACAGTCTGTGCCTTGGGCTACTTGAAGGGGAAACAAAACATAGAGACAAAACTGAGAACTCCTTTATTTTGTCAAGTTTCAAAGAGCTACTACAAACCATGTTGGATTTAGAGTTCCAAATTCATCTATGTATATAGGAGAGAACAGAGTGAAACCAAAAATAAAAACTGCACTGTAAACGAACGCTTCCTCCTAGAAGAACAAAATGTTTAGAGGCAAGTGGAATTTGTGTACTTGTCATTACCACCACGTATCATCAAGATTGGGTGAAAAAATATTTGCTGCTATTTCTGAAACTCGTAATTTATAGGAAGCTTGGCAACCCTTTTTAATGAAAGTGCTTTTCCACAGTCTCTGCTTAGGGCTACTTGAAGAGGAAACAAACCATAGAGACAAAACTGAGAACTACTTTTTTTTTTGTCAAGTTTCAAAGAGCGACTACAAACCATGTTGGATTTAGAGTTCCAAATTAATCTATCTATATAGGAGTGAACAGAGGGAAACCTAAATATAAAAACGACTACTGTAGACCAACGCTTCAACCTAGAAGAACAAAATTTGATGAGCCAAGTGGGATTTGTGTCCTTGTCATTACCACCAGGTATCATCCAGATTTGGGTGAAAAAATATTTGCTGGTATTTCGGAAACTCGTAATTTCTTGGAAGCTTGGCAACCCCTTTCAATGAAAGTGCTTTTCCACAGTCTCTGCTTAGGGCTACTTGAAGAGGAAACAAACCATAGAGAGAAATTTGAGAACTCCTTTATTTTGTCAAGTTTCAAAGAGCTACTACAAACCATGTTGGATTTAGAGTTCCAAATTCATCTATCTACATAAAAGAGAAAAGAGTGAAACCTAAACATAAAAACTCATACTGTAGATGAACGCTTCAACCTAGAAGAACAAAATTTGGTGAGCCATGTGGGATTTGTGTACCGATCATTACCACCAAGTATCATCAAGATTGGGTGAAAAAATATTTGCTGGTGTTTCAGAAACTCGTTATTTCTTGGAAGCTTGGCAACCCCATTCAATGAAAGTGCTTTTCCACAGTCTCTGCTTAGGGCTACTTGAAGAGGAAACAAGGCATAGAGACAAAATTGAGAACTATTTATTTGTCAAGTTTCAAAGAACTACTACAAACCATGTTGGATTTAGAGTTCCAAATTCATCTATCTATATAGGAGAGAACAGAGTGAAACCTAAAAATAAAAACTGCTACTTGAAACGAACTCTTCAACCTAGAAGAACAAAATTTGATGAGCCAAGTGGGATTTGTGTACTTGTCATTACCACCAAGTATCATCAAGATTCGGTGAAAAAATATATGCTGGTATTTCGAAAACTCGTTATTTCTTAGAAGCTTGGCAACCCCTTTCAATGAAAGTGCTTTTCGAAAGTCTCTGCTTAGGGCTACTTGAAGAGGACACAAATTATAGAGACAAAGCTGAGAACTCTTTTATTTTGTCAAGTTTCAAAGAGCTACTACAAACCTGTTGGATTTAGAGTTCCCAATTCATCTATCTACATAGGAGAGAACAGAGTGAAACCTAAACATAAAAACTGCTACTCTAGACGAACGCTTCAACCTAGAAGAACAAAATTTGGTGAGCCAAGTCGGATTTGTGTACTGATCATTACCACCAAGTATCATCAAGATTGGGTGAAAAAATATTTGCTGGTATTTCAGAAACTCGTTATTTCTTAGAAGCTTGGCAACCCCTCGCAATGAAAGTGATTTTCCACAGTCTGTGCCTAGGGCTACTTGAAGAGGAAACAAACCATAGAGACAAAACTGAGAACTCCTTTATTTTGTCAAGTTTCAAAGAGCTACTACAAACCATGTTGGATTTAGAGTTCCAAATTCATCTATCTATATAGGAGAGAACAGAGGAAAACCTAAAAATAAAAACTGCTACAGTAAATGAACGCTTTTACCTAGAAGAAAAAAATTTGGTGAGCCAAGTGGGATTTGTGTACCGATCATTACCACCACGTATCAACAAGATTGGGTGAAAAAATATTTGCTGGTATTTCGGAAACTCGTAATTTCTTGGAAGCTTGGCAACCCCTTTCAATGAAAGTGGTTTTCCACAGTCTCTGCTTAGGGCTACTAGAAGAGGAATCAAATCATAAAGACAAAACTGAAAACTATTTTTTTTTTCAAGTTTCAAAGAGCTACTACAAACCTTGGTTGATTTAGAGTTCCAAAGTCATCTATCTATATAGGAGAGAACAGAGGGTAACCTAAAAATAAAAACTGCTACTCTAAACGAACGCTTCAACCTAGAAGAACAAAGTTTGGGGAGCCAAGTGGGATTTGTGTACTTGTCATTACCACCAAGTATCATCAAGATTGGGTAAAAAAATATTTGCTGGTATTTAGGAAACTCGTTATTTCTTAGAAGCTTGGCAACCCCACTCAATGAAATTGATTTTCCACAGTCTGTGCCTAGGGCTACTTGAAGAGGAAACAAACCATAGAGACAAAACTGAGAACTCCTTTATTTTGTCAAGTTTCAAAGAGCTACTAGAAACCATGTTTTATTTAGAGTTCCAAATTCATCTATCTATATAGGAGAGAACATAGTGAAACCTAAAAATAAAAACTCATATTGTAAACGAACGCTTCAACCTAGAAGAACAAAATATGTTGAGCCAAGTAAAATTTGTGTACTTGTCATTACCCCCACGTATCATCAAGATTGGGTGAAAAAATATTTGCTGGTTTTTCGGAAACTCGTTATTTCTTAGAACCTTGGCAACACCTCTCAATGAAAGTGCTTTTCCACAGTCTGTGCCTAGGGCTACTTGAAGGGGAAACAAACCATAGAGACAAAACTGAGAACTCCTTTATTTTGTCAAGTTTCAAAGATCTACTACAAACCATGTTGGATTTAGAGTTCCAAATTCATCTATCTATATAGGAGAGAACAGAGGAAAACCTAAAAATAAAAACTGCTACAGTAAATGAACGCTTCAACCTAGAAGAACAAAATTTGGTGAGCCAAGTGGATTTGTGTACCGATCATTACCACCACGTATCAACAAGATTGGGTGAAAAAATATTTGCTGGTATTTCGGAAACTCGTTATTTCTTAGAAGCTTGGCAACCCTTCTCAATGAAAGTGCTTTTCCACCATCTGTGCCTGGGGCTACTTGAAGAGGAAACAAACCATAGAGACAAAACTGAGAACTCCTTTTTTTTGTCAAGTTTCAAAGAGCTACTACAAACCATGTTGGATTTAGAGTTCCAAATTCATCTATCTACATAGGAGAGAACAGAGGGAATCCTAAAAATAAAAACTGCTACTGTAAAGGAATGCTTCATCCTAGAAGAACAAAATTTGTGAGCCAAGTGGGATTTGTGCACCGATCATTACCACCACGTATCATCAAGATTGGGTGAAAAAATATTTGCTGGTATTTCGGAAACTCGTAATTTCTTGCATGCTTGGCAACCCCTTTCAATGAAAGTGCTTTTGCACAGTCTCTGCTTAAGGCTACTGGAAGAGGAAACAAACCATAGAGACAAAACTGAGAACTAATTTTTTTTCTGTCAAGTTTCAAAGAGCTACTACAAACCATGTTGGATTTAGAGTTCCAAATTCATCTATCTACATAGAAGAGAACAGAGTGAAACCTAAACATAAAAACTGATACTGTAGATGAACGCTTCAACCTAGAAGAACAAAATTTGTGAGCCAAGTGGGATTTGTGTACCGATCATTGCCACCAAGTATCATCAAGATTGGGTGAAAAAATATTTGCTGGTGTTTCAGAAACTCGTTATTTCTTGGAAGCTTGGCAACCCCTTTCAATGAAAGTGCTTTTCCACAGTCTCTGGTTAGGGCTACTTGAAGAGGAACAAACCATAGAGACAAAACTGAGAACTACTTTTTTTTGTCAAGTTTCAAAGAGCGACTACAAACCATGTTTTATTTAGAGTTCCAAATTAATCTATCTATATAGGAGAGAACAGAGGAAAACCTAAATATAAAAACGACTACTGTAGTCCAACGCTTCAACATAGAAGAACAAAATTTGGTGAGCCCAGTGCGATTTGTGTACTGATCATTACCACCAAGTATCATCAAGATTGGGTGAAAAAATATTTGCTTGTATTTCAGAAACTCGTTATTTCTTAGAAGCTTCGGCAACCCCTCTCAATGAAAGTGCTTTTCCACAGTCTGTGCCTGGGGCTACTTGAAGAGGAAACAATCCATATAGACAAAACTAAGAACTACTTTATTTTGTCAAGTTTCAAAGAGCTACAACAAACCATGTTGGATTTAGAGTTCCAAATTCATCTATCTACATAGGAGAGATCCGAGGGAAACCTAAATATAAAAAACTGCTACTGTAGACGAACGCTTCAACCTAGAAGAACAAAATTTGGTGAGTCAAGTGGGATTTGTGGACTGATCATTACCACCAAGTATCATCAAGATTGGGTGAAAAAATATTTGCTGGTGTTTCAGAAACTCGTTATTTCTTGGAAGCTTGGCAACCCCTTTCAATGAAAATGCTTTTCCACAGTCTCTGGTTAGGGCTACTTGAAGAGGAACAAACCATAGAGACAAAACTGAGAACTACTTTTTTTTGTCAAGTTTCAAAGAGCGACTACAAACCATGTTTTATTTAGAGTTCCAAATTAATCTATCTATATAGGAGAGAACAGAGAAAAACCTGAATATAAAAACGACTAGTAGACGAACGCTCAACCTAGAAGAACAAAATTTGGTGAGCCAAGTGGGATTTGTGTACTGATCATTACCACCATGTATCATCAAGATTGGGTGAAAAAATATTTGCTGGTATTTCGGAAACTCTTTATTTCTTTGAAGCTTTGCAACCTCTCTCAATGAAAGTGCTTTTCCACAGTCTGTGCCTAGGGCTACTTGAAGAGGAAACAAACCATAGCGACAAAACTGAGAACTCCTTTATGTTGTCAAGTTTCAAAGAGCTACTACAAACCATGTTGGATTTAGAGTTCCAAATTCATCTATCTATATAGGAGAGAAGAGAGGGAAACCTGAAAATATAAACTGCTTCTGTAAACGAACGCTTCAACCTAGAAGACCAAAATGTGGTGTGTCAAGTGGGATTTGTGTACCGATCATTACCACCAAGTATCATCAAGTTTGGGTGAAAAAATATTTGCTGGTATTTCAGAAACTCCTTATTTCTTGGAAGCTTGGCAATCCCTCTCAATGAAAGTGCATTTCCACAGTCTGTGCCTTGGGCTACTTGAAGGGGAAACAAAACATAGAGACAAAACTGAGAACTCCCTTTATTTTGTCAAGTTTCAAAGAGCTACTACAAACCATGTTGGATTTAGAGTTCCAAATTCATCTATGTATATAGGAGAGAACAGAGTGAAACCAAAAATAAAAACTGCACTGTAAACGAACGCTTCCTCCTAGAAGAACAAAATGTTTAGAGGCAAGTGGAATTTGTGTACTTGTCATTACCACCACGTATCATCAAGATTGGGTGAAAAAATATTTGCTGCTATTTCTGAAACTCGTAATTTATAGGAAGCTTGGCAACCCTTTTTAATGAAAGTGCTTTTCCACAGTCTCTGCTTAGGGCTACTTGAAGAGGAAACAAACCATAGAGACAAAACTGAGAACTACTTTTTTTTTTGTCAAGTTTCAAAGAGCGACTACAAACCATGTTGGATTTAGAGTTCCAAATTAATCTATCTATATAGGAGTGAACAGAGGGAAAGCTAAATATAAAAACGACTACTGTAGACCAACGCTTCAACCTAGAAGAACAAAATTTGATGAGCCAAGTGGGATTTGTGTCCTTGTCATTACCACCAGGTATCATCCAGATTTGGGTGAAAAAATATTTGCTGGTATTTCGGAAACTCGTAATTTCTTGGAAGCTTGGCAACCCCTTTCAATGAAAGTGCTTTTCCACAGTCTCTGCTTAGGGCTACTTGAAGAGGAAACAAACCATAGAGAGAAATTTGAGAACTCCTTTATTTTGTCAAGTTTCAAAGAGCTACTACAACCATGTTGGATTTAGAGTTCCAAATTCATCTATCTACATAAAAGAGAAAAGAGTGAAACCTAAACATAAAAACTCATACTGTAGATGAACGCTTCAACCTAGAAGAACAAAATTTGGTGAGCCATGTGGGATTTGTGTACCGATCAATACCACCAAGTATCATCAAGATTGGGTGAAAAAATATTTGCTGGTGTTTCAGAAACTCGTTATTTCTTGGAAGCTTGGCAACCCCATTCAATGAAAGTGCTTTTCCACAGTCTCTGCTTAGGGCTACTTGAAGAGGAAACAAGGCATAGAGACAAAATTGAGAACTATTTATTTGTCAAGTTTCAAAGAACTACTACAAACCATGTTGGATTTAGAGTTCCAAATTCATCTATCTATATAGGAGAGAACAGAGTGAAACCTAAAAATAAAAACTGCTACTTGAAACGAACTCTTCAACCTAGAAGAACAAAATTTGATGAGCCAAGTGGGATTTGTGTACTTGTCATTACCACCAAGTATCATCAAGATTCGGTGAAAAAATATATGCTGGTATTTCGAAAACTCGTTATTTCTTAGAAGCTTGGCAACCCCTTTCAATGAAAGTGCTTTTCGAAAGTCTCTGTTTAGGGCTACTTGAAGAGGACACAAATTATAGAGACAAAGCTGAGAACTCTTTTATTTTGTCAAGTTTCAAAGAGCTACTACAAACCTGTTGGATTTAGAGTTCCCAATTCATCTATCTACATAGGAGAGAACAGAGTGAAACCTAAACATAAAACTGCTACTCTAGACGAACGCTTCAACCTAGAAGAACAAAATTTGGTGAGCCAAGTCGGATTTGTGTACTGATCATTACCACCAAGTATCATCAAGATTGGGTGAAAAAATATTTGCTGGTATTTCAGAAACTCGTTATTTCTTAGAAGCTTGGCAACCCCTCGCAATGAAAGTGATTTTCCACAGTCTGTGCCTAGGGCTACTTGAAGAGGAAACAAACCATAGAGACAAAACTGAGAACTCCTTTATTTTGTCAAGTTTCAAAGAGCTACTACAAACCATGTTGGATTTAGAGTTCCAAATTCATCTATCTATATAGGAGAGAACAGAGGAAAACCTAAAAATAAAAACTGCTACAGTAAATGAACGCTTTTACCTAGAAGGAAAAAAATTTGGTGAGCCAAGTGGGATTTGTGTACCGATCATTACCACCACGTATCAACAAGATTGGGTGAAAAAATATTTGCTGGTATTTCGGAAACTCGTAATTTCTTGGAAGCTTGGCAACCCCTTTCAATGAAAGTGGTTTTCCACAGTCTCTGCTTAGGGCTACTAGAAGAGGAATCAAATCATAAAGACAAAACTGAAAACTAGTTTTTTTTTTCAAGTTTCAAAGAGCTACTACAAACCTTGGTTGATTTAGAGTTCCAAAGTCATCTATCTATATAGGAGAGAACAGAGGGTAACCTAAAAATAAAAACTGCTACTCTAACGAACGCTTCAACCTAGAAGAACAAAGTTTGGGGAGCCAAGTGGGATTTGTGTATTTGTCATTACCACCAAGTATCATCAAGATTGGGTAAAAAAATATTTGCTGGTATTTAGGAAACTCGTTATTTCTTAGAAGCTTGGCAACCCCACTCAATGAAATTGATTTTCCACAGTCTGTGCCTAGGGCTACTTGAAGAGGAAACAAACCATAGAGACAAAACTGAGAACTCCTTTATTTTGTCAAGTTTCAAAGAGCTACTAGAAACCATGTTTTATTTAGAGTTCCAAATTCATCTATCTATATAGGAGAGAACATAGTGAAACCTAAAAATAAAACTCATATTGTAAACGAACGCTTCAACCTAGAAGAACAAATATGTTGAGCCAAGTAAAATTTGTGTACTTGTCATTACCCCCACGTATCATCAAGATTGGGTGAAAAAATATTTGCTGGTTTTTTCGGAAACTCGTTATTTCTTAGAACCTTGGCAACACCTCTCAATGAAAGTGCTTTTCCACAGTCTGTGCCTAGGGCTACTTGAAGGGGAAACAAACCATAGAGACAAAACTGAGAACTCCTTTATTTTGTCAAGTTTCAAAGATCTACTACAAACCATGTTGGATTTAGAGTTCCAAATTCATCTATCTATATAGGAGAGAACAGAGGAAAACCTAAAAATAAAAACTGCTACAGTAAATGAACGCTTCAACCTAGAAGAACAAAATTTGGTGAGCCAAGTGGATTTGTGTACCGATCATTACCACCACGTATCAACAAGATTGGGTGAAAAAATATTTGCTGGTATTTCGGAAACTCGTAATTTCTTGGAAGCTTGGCAACCCCTTTCAATGAAAGTGCTTTTCCACAGTCTCTGCTTAGGGCTACTTGAATAGGAAACAAATCATAAAGACAAAACTGAGAACTAGTTTTTTTTTCAAGTTTCAAAGAGCTACTACAAACCATGGTTGATTTAGAGTTCCAAAGTCATCTATCTATATAGGAGAGAACACAGGGAAACCTAAAAATAAAAACTGCTACGGTCAACGAACGCTTCAACCTAGAAGAACTAAATTTGGTGACCCAAGTGGGATTTGTGTACTTGTCATTAAAACCAAGTATCATCAAGATTGGGTTAAAAAATATATGCTGGTATTTCGGAAACTCATAATTTCTTGGAAATTTGGCAACCCATTTCAATGAAAGTGCTTTTCCAAAGTCTCTGCTTTGGGCTACTTGAAGAGGACACAAATTATAGAGACAAAGCTGAGAACTCTTTTATTTTGTCAAGTTTCAAAGAGCTACTACAAACCATGTTGGATTTAGAGTTCCAAATTCATATATCTAGATAGGAATTAACAGAGTGAAACCTAAACATAAAAACTGTTACTGTAGACGAACACTTCAACCTAGAAGAACAAACATTGGTGAGCCAAGTGGGATTTGTGTACTGATCATTACCACCAATTATCATCAAGATTGGGTGAAATAATATTTGCTGGTATTTCAGAAACTCGTTATTTCTTAGAAGCTTGGCAACCCCTCTCAATGAAAGTGCTTTTCCACAGTCTCTGCCCAGGGCTACCTGAAGAGGAAACAAACCATAGATACAAAACTGAGAACTCCTTTATTTTGTCAAGTTTCAAAGAGCTACTAGAAACCATGTTGGATTTAGAGTTCCAAATTCATCTATCTATATCGGAGAGAACAGAGTGAAACCTAAAAATAATAACTGCTACTTGAAACGAACTCTTCAACCTAGAAGAACAAAATTTGGTGAGCCATGTGGGATTTGTGTACTTGTCATTACCATCACGTATCATCAAGGTTGGGTGATAAAATATTTGCTGGTATTCGGAAACTCGTTATTTCTTGGAAGCTTGGCAACCTCTTTCAATGAAAGTGCTTATCCACAGTCTTTCTTAGGGCTCCTTGAAGAGTAAACAAATTATAGAGAACAAACTGAGAACTCCTTTATTTTGTCAAGTTTCAAAGATCTACTACAAACCATGTTGGATTTAGAGTTCCAAATTCATCTATCTATATAGGAGAGAACAGAGGAAAACCTAAAAATAAAAACTGCTACAGTAAATGAACGCTTCAACCTAGAAGAACAAAATTTGATGAGCCAAGTGGATTTGTGTACCAATCATTACCACCACTTATCAACAAGATTGGGTGAAAAAATATTTGCTGGTATTTCGGAAACTCGTAATTTCTTGGAAGCTTGGCAACCCCTTTCAATGAAAGTGCTTTTCCACAGTCTCTGCTTAGGGCTACTTGAATAGGAAACAAATCATAAAGACAAAACTGAGAACTAGTTTTTTTTTTCAAGTTTCAAAGAGCTTCTACAAACCATGGTTGATTTAGAGTTCCAAAGTCATCTATCTATATAGGAGAGAACACAGGGAAACCTAAAAATAAAAACTGCTACGGTCAACGAACGCTTCAACCTAGAATAACTAAATTTGGTGACCCAAGTGGGATTTGTGTACTTGTCATTAAAACCAAGTATCATCAAGATTGGGTGATAAAATATTTGCTGGTATTCGGAAACACGTTATTTCTTGGAAGCTTGGCAACCTCTTTCAATGAAAGTGCTTATCCACAGTCTTTCTTAGGGCTCCTTGAAGAGTAAACAAATTATAGAGAACAAACTGAGAACTCCTTTATTTTGTCAAGTTTCAATGAGCTACAACAAACAATGTTGGATTTTGAGTTCCAAATTCATCTATCTACATAGGAGAGAACAGAGTGAAACCTAAGAATAAAAACTGCTACTGTAGACGAACGCGTTAACCTAGAGGAAGAAAATTTGGTTAGCCAAGTGGGATTTGTGTACTGATCATTACCACCAAGTATCATCAAGATTGGGTGAAAAAATATTTGCTGGTATTTCGGAAACTCGTTATTTCTTACAAGCTTGTCAAACCCTCTCAATGAAAGTGCTTTTCCACAGTCTGTGCCTAGGGCTACTTGAAGAGGAAAAAAAACCACACAGACAAAACTGAGAACTCCTTTATTGTGTCAAGTTTCAAAGAGCTACTAGAAATCATGTTGGATTTAGAGTTCCAAATTCATCTATCTATATAGGAGAGAACAGAGTGAATTCTAAAAATAAAAACTGCTATTGTAAACGAACGCTTCAATATAGAAGAACAAAATTTGGTGAGCCAAGTGGGATTTGTGTCCTTGTCATTACCACCAAGTATCATCAAGATTGGGTGAAAATATATTTGCTGGAATTTCGGAAACTCGTTATTTCTTAGAAGCTTGGCAACCCCTCTCAAAGAAAGTGCTTTTCCACAGTCTGTGCCTAGGGATACTTGAAGGGGAAATAAACCATAAAGACAAAACTGAGAACTCCTTTATTTTGTCAAGTTTCAAAAAGCTTCTACAAACCATGTTGGATTTAGAGTTCCAAATTCATCTATCTATATAGGAGAGACCAGAGTGAAACCAAAAATAAAAACTGCTATTGTAAACGAACGCTTCAACCTAGAAGAACACAATTTGGTGAGCCAAGTGGTATTTGTGTACTGATCATTACCACCAGGATCATCAAGATTGGGTGAAAAAAACATTTGCTGGTATTTTGGAAACTCGTTATTTCTTAGAAGCTTGGCAACAACTCCCAATGAAAGCGCTTTTCCACAGTCTGTGCCTAGTGCTACTTGAAGAGGAAACAAACCATACAGACAAAACTGAGAACTCCTTTATTTTGTCAAGTATCAGAGAGATACTACAAACCATGTTGATTTTAGAGTTCCAAATTCATCTATCTATATAGGAGAGAACAGAGGGAAACCTAAAAATAAAAACTGCTACTGTAAAAGAACGCTTCAACCTAGAAAAACAAAATTTGGTGAGCCAAGTGCGATTTGTGTAATTGTCATTACCACCAAGTATCATCAAGATTGGGCGAAAAAATATTTGTTGTTATTTCGGAAACTCGTATTTTCTTGGAAGCTTGGCAACCCCTTTCAATGAAAGTGCTTTTCCAAAGACTCTGCTTTGGGCTACTTGAAGAGGAAACAAATTATAGAGACAAAGCTGAGAACTCTTTTATTTTGTCAAGTTTCAAAGAGCTACTACAAACCATGTTGGATTTAGAGTTCCAAATTCATCTATCTATATAGAAGAACAGATGGAAACCTAAAAATAAAAACTGCTACTGTAAACAACGCTTCAACCTAGAAGAACAAAATTTGGTGAGCCAAGTGGGATTTGTGTACTTTTCATTACCACCACGTATCATCCAGACTGGGTGAAAAAATATTTGTTGGTATTTCGGAAACTCATAATTTCTTGTTAGCTTGGCAACCCCTGTCAATGAAAGTGCTTTTACACAGTCTTTCTTAGGGCTACTTGAAGAGGAAAGAAATTATAGAGACAAAACTGAGAACTCCTTTATTTTGTCAAGTTTCAAAGAGCTACTACAAACCATGTTGGATTTAGAGTTCCCAATTCATCTATCTACATAGGAGAGAACAGAGTGAAACCTAAACATAAAAACTGCTACTCTAGACGAACGCTTCAACCTAGAAGAAGAAAATTTGGCGAGCCAAGTGGGATTTGTGTACTGATCATTACCACCAAGTATCATCAAGATTGGTTGAAAAAATATTTGCTGGTATTTCGGAAACTCGTTATTTCTTGGAAGCTTGGCAACCCCTCTCAATGAAAGTGATTTTCCACAGTCTGTGCCTAGGGCTACTTGAAGAGGAAACAAACCATAGAGACAAAACTGAGAACTCCGTTATTTTGTCAAGTTTCAAAGAGCTACTACAAACCATGTTGGATTTAGAGTTCCAAATTCATCTATCTATATAGGAGAGAACAGAGGAAAACCTAAAAATAAAAACTGCTACAGTAAATGAACGCTTCAACCTAGAAGAAAAAAATTTGGTGAGCCAAGTGGGATTTGTGTACCGATCATTACCACCACGTATCAACAAGATTGGGTGAAAAAACATTTGCTGGTATTTCGGAAACTCGTAATTTCTTGGAAGCTTGGCAACCCCTTTCAATGAAAGTGCTTTTCCACAGTCTCTGCTTAGGGCTACTAGAAGAGGAATCAAATCATAAAGACAAAACTGAAAACTAGTTTTTTTTTTTTCAAGTTTCAAAGAGCTACTACAAACCTTGGTTGATTTAGAGTTCCAAAGTCATCTATCTATATAGGAGAGAACAGAGGGTAACCTAAAAATAAAAACTGCTACTCTAAACGAACGCTTCAACCTAGAAGAACAAAGTTTGGTGAGCCAAGTGCGATTTGTGTACTTGTCATTACCACCAAGTATCATCAAGATTGGGTGAAAAAATATTTGCTGGTATTTAGGAAACTCGTTATTTCTTAGAAGCTTGGCAACCCCACTCAATTAAATTGATTTTCCACAGTCTGTGCCTAGGGCTACTTGAAGAGGAAACAAACCATAGAGACAAAACTGAGAACTCCTTTATTTTGTCAAGTTTCAAAAAGCTGCTAGAAACCATGTTTTATTTAGAGTTCCAAATTCATCTATCTATATAGGAGAGAACATAGTGAAACCTAAAAATAAAAACTCATATTGTAAACGAACGCTTCAACCTAGAAGAACAAAATATGTTGAGCCAAGTAAAATTTGTGTACTTGTCATTACCCCCACGTATCATCAAGATTTGGTGAAAAAATATTTGCTGGTTTTTCAGAAACTCGTTATTTCTTAGAACCTTGGCAACACCTCTCAATTAAAGTGCTTTTCCACAGTCTGTGCCTAGGGCTACTTGAAGGGGAAACAAACCATAGAGACAAAACTGAGAACTACTTTATTTTGTCAAGTTTCAAAGATCTACTACAAACCATGTTGGATTTAGAGTTCCAAATTCATCTATCTATATAGGAGAGAACAGAGGAAAACCTAAAAATAAAAACTGCTACAGTAAATGAACGCTTCAACCTAGAAGAACAAAATTTGGTGAGCCAAGTGGGATTTGTGTACCGATCATTACCACCACGTATCAACAAGATTGGGTGAAAAAATATTTGCTGGTATTTCGGAAACTCGTAATTTCTTGGAAGCTTGGCAACCCCTTTCAATGAAAGTGCTTTTCCACAGTCTCTGCTTAGGGATACTTGAATAGGAAGCAAATCATAAAGACAAAACTGAGAACTAGTTTTTTTTTTCAAGTTTCAAAGAGCTACTACAAACCATGGTTGATTTAGAGTTCCAAAGTCATCTATCTATATAGGAGAGAACACAGGGAAACCTAAAAATAAAAACTGCTACTGTCAACGAACGCTTCAACCTAGAAGAACTAAATTTGGTGACCCAAGTGGGATTTGTGTACTTATCATTAAAACCAAGTATCATCAAGATTTGGTTAAAAAATATATGCTGGTATTTCGGAAACTCGTAATTTCTTGGAAATTTGGCAACCCATTTCAATGAAAGTGCTTTTCCAAAGTCTCTGCTTTGGGCTACTTGAAGAGGACACAAATTATAGAGACAAAGCTGAGAACTCCTTTATTTTGTCAAGTTTCAAAGAGCTACTAGACACCATGTTGGATTTAGAGTTCCAAATTCATCTATCTATATAGGAGGAACAAAGTGAAACCTAAAAATTAAAACTGCTATTGAAAACGAACGCTTCAACCTAGAAGAACAAAATTTCTTGAGCCAAGTAGGATTTGTGTACTCATTACCACCACGTATCATAAAGATTGGGTGAAAAAATATTTGCTGGTATTTCAGAAACTCGTTATTTCTTAGAAGCTTGGTTACCCCTCTCAATGAAAGTGCTTTTCCACAGTCTGATCCTATGGCTACTTGAATGGGATACAAACCAAAAAGACAAAACTGAGAACTCCTTTATTTTGTCAAGTTTCAAAAAGCTACAACAAACCATGTTGGATTTAGAGTTCCAAATTCATCTGTCTATATAGGAGAGAACAGAGGAAAACCTAAAAATAAAAACTGCTGCAGTAAATGAACGCTTCAACCTAGAGGAACAATATTTGGTGAGCCCAGTGGGATTGCGTCCTTGTCATTACCACCACGTATCATCCAGATTGGGTGAAAAAATATTTGCTGGTATTTCGGAAACTCATAATTTCTTGGAAGCTTGGCAACCCCTGTCAATGAAAGTGCTTTTCCACAGTCTCTTCCAGGGCTACTTGAAGAGGAAAGAAATTATAGAGACAAAACTGTGAACTCCTTTATTTTGTCAAGTTTCAAAGAGCTACTACATACCATGTTGGATTTAGAGTTCCAAATTCATCTATCTACATAGGAGAGAACAGAGTGAAACCTAAACATAAAAACTGCTATTGTAGACGAACGCTTCAACCTAGAAGAACAAAATTTGGTGAGCCAAGTGGGATTAGTGTACTTATTATTACAACCAAGTATCATCAAGATTGGGTGAAAAAATATTTGCTGGTTTTTAGGAAACTCGTTATTTTTTAGAAGCTTGGCAACCCCTCTCAATGAAAGTGCGTTTCCACAGTCTGTGCCTAGGGCTACTTGAAGGGGAAACAAACCATAGAGACAAAACTGAGACCTCCTTTATTTTGTCAAGTTTCAAAGAGCTACTAGAAACCATGTTGGATTTAGAGTTCCAAATTCATCTATCTACATAGGAGAGAACATTGTGAAACCTAAAAATAAAACTGCTATTGTAAACGAACGCTTCAAACTAGAAGAACAAAATTTGTTGAGCCAAGTAAAATTTGTGTACTTGTCATTACCACCACGTATCATCAAGATTTGGAGAAAAAATATTTGCTGGTTTTTAGGAAACTCGTTATTTCTTAGAAGCTTGGCAACCCCTCTCAATGAAAGTGCGTTTCCACAGTCTGTGCCTAGGGCTACATGAAGGGGCAACAAACCATAGAGACAAAACTGAGAACTCCTTTATTTTGTCAAGTTTCAAAGAGCTACTACAAACCATGTTGGATTAGAGTTCCAAATTCATCTATCTATATAGGAGAGAACAGAGTAAAACCTAAAAATAAAAAAATGCTACAGTAAATGAACGCTTCAACCTAGAAGAACAAAATTTGGTGAGCCAAGTGGGATTTGTGCACTTGTCATTACCACCACGTATCATCCAGATTGGGTTAAAAAATATTTGCTGGTATTTCGGAAACTCGTAATATCTTGAAATCTTGGCAAACCCTGTCAATGAAAGTGCTTTTCCACAGTCTCTGCTTAGGGCTACTTGAAGGGGAAACAAATCATAGAGATAAAACTGAGAACTCCTTTATTTTGTCAAGTTTCAAAGAGCTACTACAAACCAGGTTGGATTTAGAGTTCCAAATTCATCTATCCATATAGGAGAGAACATAGTGAAACCTAAAAATAAAAACTGCTATTGTAAACGAACGCTTCAACCTAGAAGAACAAAATTTGTTGAGCCAAGTAATATTTGTGTACTTGTCATTACCACCACGTATAATCAAGATTGGGTGTAAAAATATTTGCTTGTTTTTCTGAAACTCCTTATTTCTTAGAAGCTTGGCAACACCTCTGAATGAAAGTGCTTTTCCACAGTCTGTGCCTAGGGCTACTTGAAGGGGAAACAAACCATAGAGACAAAACTGAGAACTTTTTTATTTTGTCAAGTTTCAAAGAGCTACTACTAACCATGTTGGATTTAGAGTTCCAAATTCATCTATCTATATAGGAGAGAACAGAGTGAAATCTAAGAACAAAAACTGCTACTGTAAACGAACGCTTCAACCTAGAAAAACACAATTTGGTGATACAAGTGGGATTTTTGTTCTGATCATTATCACCAAGTATCATCAAGATTGGGTGAAAAAATATTTGGTGGATTTCGGAAACTCGTAATATCTTGGAAGCTTGGCAAACCCTTTCAATGAAAGTGCTTTTCCACAGTCTCTGCTTATGGCTACTAGAAGAGAAAACAAACTATAGAGACAAAACTGAGAACTAGTTTTTTTTTTTCAAGTTTCAAATAGCTACTACAAACCATGGTTGATTTAGAGTTCCAAAGTCATCTATCTATATAGAAGAGAACAGAGGGAAACCTAAAAATAAAAACTGCTACTGTAAACGAAAGCTTCAACCTAGAAGAACAAAATTTGTTGAGCCAAGTGGGTTTTGTTTACTTGTCATTACCACAATGTATCATCCAGATTGGGTTAAAAAATATTTGCTGCTATTTCGGAAACTCGTAATTTCTTAGAAGCTTGGCAAACCCTGTCAATGAAAGTGCATTAACACAGTCTCTGCTTAGGGCTACTTGAAGGGGAAACAAACCATAGAGACAAAACTGAGAACTCCTTTATTTTGTAAGTTTCAAAGAGCTACTACAAACCATGTTGGATTTAGAGTTTCAAATTCATCTATCTATATAAGAGAGAACAGAGGGTAACCTAAAAATAAAAACTGCTACTGTAGATGAACGCTTAAACCTAGAAGAACAGAATTTGGTGAGGGAAGTGGGATTTCTGTCCTGATCATTACCACCAAGTATCATCAGGATTGGGTGAAAAAATATCTGCTGGTATTTCGGAAACTCCTTATTTCTTAGAAGCTTGGCAACCCCTCTCAATGAAAGTGCTTTTCCACAGTCTGTGCCTAGGGCTACTTGAAGAGGAAATAAATCATAGAGACAAAACTGAGAACTACTTTATTTTTCAAGTTTCAAAGAGCTACTACAAACCATGTTGGATTAAGAGTTCCAAATTATTCTATCTATATAGGAGAGAACAGAGTGAAACCTAAATATAAAAACTGCTACTGAAGACGAACGCTTCAAACTATAAGAAGAAAATTTGGTGAGAGAAGTGGGGTTTGAGTACTTGTCATTAGCAAGACGCATCATCCACTTCGGGTGAAAAAATATTTGCCGGTATTTCGGAAACGCGTAATTTCTTGGAAGCTTGGCAACCCCTTTCAATGAAAGTGGTTTTCAACAGTCATTGCTTAGGGCTACTTGAAGAGGGAACGAATTATAGAGACAAAAATGAGAACTCTTTTATTTGGTCAAGTTTCAAAGAGCTACTACAAACGACGTTGGATTTAGAGTTCCAAATTCATCTATCTATATAAGAGAGAACAGAGTGAAACCTACATATAAAATCTGCTACTGTACACGAACGCTTCAACATAGAAGAATACAATTTGGTGAGCCAAGTGGTTTTTGTGTACTGATCATTACCACCAAGTATCATTAAGACTGGGTGAAAAAATATTTGCTGGTATTTCGGAAAATCGTTATTTCTTAGAAGCTTGACAACCCCTCTCAATGTAAGTGCTTTTCCACAGTCTGTGCCTAGGGCTACATGAAGAGGAAACGAACCATAGAGACAAAACTGAGAACTGCTTTATTTTGCCAAGTTTCAAAGAGCTACTACAAACTATGTTGTATTTAGAGTTCCAAATTCATCTATCTATATAGGAGAGAACAGAGGGAAATATAAATATAAAAATTGCTACTGTAGACGAAGGCTTAAAACTAGAAGAACACAATGTGGTGAGCAAAGTGGGATTTATGTACTGATCATTACCACAACTATCATCAAGATTGGGTGAAAAAATATTTGCTGGTATTTCGGAAACTCGTTATTTCTTGGAAGCTTGGCAACCCCTCTCTGAAAGTGCTTTTCCACAGTCTGTGCCTAGGGCTACTTGAACAGGAAACAAACCATAGAGACAAAACTGAGAACTACTTTATTTTGTCAAGTTTCAAAGAGCTACTACAAACCATGTTGGATTTAGAGTTCCAAATTGATCTATCTATATGAGAGAACAGATTGAAACCTACATATAAAAACTGCTACTGTAGACGAACGCTTCAACCTAAAAGAAAAAAATTTGGTGAGCCAAGTGGGATTTGTTTACTGATCATTACCACCACGTATCATCAAGATTGGGTGAAAAAAATATTTGCTGGTATGTCGGAAACTCGTAATCTCTTGGAAGCTTGGCATACCCTTTCAATGAAAGTGCTTTTCCACAGTCTCCACTTTGGGCTACTTGAAGACGAAACAAATCATAGAGACAAAAGTGAGTACTCCTTTATTTTGTCAAGTTTCAAAAAGCTACTACAAACCATGTTGGATTCAGAGTTCCAAATTCATCTATCAATATAGGAGAGAACAGAGGGAAACCTAAAAATATTAACTGCTACTGTAAACGAACGCTTCAACCTAGAAGAACAAAATTTGGTGAGCCCAGTGGTATTTGTGAACTGATTATTACCACCAAGTATCATCAAGATTCGGTGAAAAAGTATTTGCTTGTATTTCGGAAACTCGTTATTTCTTGGAAGCTTGGCAACCGCTTTCAATGAAAGTGCTTTTCCACAGTCTGTGCCTAGGTCTACTTGAAAAGGAAACAAACCATAGAGACAAAACTGAGAACTACTTTATTTTGTCAAGTTTCAAAGAGCTACTACAAACGACTTTGGATTTAGAGTTCCAAATTCATCTATCTATATAAGAGAGAACAGAGTGAAACGTACATATAAATCTGC
The DNA here is from genome assembly GCF_048772815.1 of Callospermophilus lateralis. Lineage (NCBI taxonomy): Eukaryota > Metazoa > Chordata > Mammalia > Rodentia > Sciuridae > Callospermophilus > Callospermophilus lateralis. The sequence continues at coordinate 174,201 of NW_027512836.1, forward strand.
TACTGTAGACGAACGCTTCAACCTAGAAGAACACAATTTGGTGAGCCAAGTGGTTTTTGTGTACTGATCATTACCACCAAGTATCATCAAGATTGGGTGAAAAAATATTTGCTGGTATTTCGGAAACTTGTTATTTCTTAGAAGCTTGGCAACCCCTCTCAATGAAAGTGATTTTCCACAGTCTGTGCCTAGGGCTACTTGAAGAGGAAACAAACCATAGAGACAAAACTGAAAAGTACTTTATTTAGTCAAGTTTCAAAGAGCAACTACAAACCATGTTGGATTTAGAGTTCCAAATTCATCTATCTATATAGGAGACAACAGAGTGAAACATAATATAAAAATTGCAACTGTAGACGAACGCTTAAAACTAGAAGAACACAATTTGGTGAGCCAAGTGGGATTTATGTACTGATCATTACAACCAAGTATCATCAAGATTGGGTGAAAAAATAATTGCAGGTATTTGAGAAACTCGTTATTTCTTGGAAGCTTGGCAACCCCTTTCAATGAAAGTGCTTTTCCACAGTCTTTACCTAGGGCTACTTGAACAGGAAACAAACCATAGAGACAAAACTGAGAAATACTTTATTTTGTCATGTTTCAAAGAGCTACTACAAACCATGTTGGATTATAGTTCCAAATTGATCTATGTATATGAGAGAACAGAGTGAAACCTACATATAAAAACTGCTAATGTGGACGTATTTTTCAACCTAGAAGAACACAATTTAGTGAGCCAAGTGGGATTTGTTTACTGATCATTACCACCACGTATCATCAAGATTGGGTGAACAAATATATGCTGGTATTTGGGAAACTCGCTATTTCTTAGAAGCTCGTCAACCCCTCTCAATGAAAGTGCTTTTCCACAGTCTGTGCCTGGGCTACTGGAAGAGGAAATAAACCATCGAGACAAAACTGAGAACTCCATTAGTTTGTCAGTTTCAAAGAACTACTACAAACCATGTTGATTTTAGAGTTCCAAAGTCATCTATCTATATAGGAGAGAACACAGGGAAACCTAAAAATAAAAACTGCTACTGTCAACGAACGCTTCAACCTAGAAGAACTAAATTTGGTGACCCAAGTGGGATTTGTGTACTTATCATTAAAACCAAGTATCATCAAGATTTGGTTAAAAAATATATGCTGGTATTTCGGAAACTCGTAATTTCTTGGAAATTTGGCAACCCATTTCAATGAAAGTGCTTTTCCAAAGTCTCTGCTTTGGGCTACTTGAAGAGGACACAAATTATAGAGACAAAGCTGAGAACTCCTTTATTTTGTCAAGTTTCAAAGAGCTACTAGACACCATGTTGGATTTAGAGTTCCAAATTCATCTATCTATATAGGAGGAACAAAGTGAAACCTAAAAATTAAAACTGCTATTGAAAACGAACGCTTCAACCTAGAAGAACAAAATTTCTTGAGCCAAGTAGGATTTGTGTACTTGTCATTACCACCACGTATCATAAAGATTGGGTGAAAAAATATTTGCTGGTATTTCAGAAACTCGTTATTTCTTAGAAGCTTGGTTACCCCTCTCAATGAAAGTGCTTTTCCACAGTCTGATCCTAGGGCTACTTGAATGGGATACAAACCAAAAAGACAAAACTGAGAACTCCTTTATTTTGTCAAGTTTCAAAAAGCTACAACAAACCATGTTGGATTTAGAGTTCCAAATTCATCTGTCTATATAGGAGAGAACAGAGGAAAACCTAAAAATAAAAACTGCTGCAGTAAATGAACGCTTCAACCTAGAGGAACAATATTTGGTGAGCCCAGTGGGATTTGCGTCCTTGTCATTACCACCACGTATCATCCAGATTGGGTGAAAAAATATTTGCTGGTATTTCGGAAACTCATAATTTCTTGGAAGCTTGGCAACCCCTGTCAATGAAAGTGCTTTTCCACAGTCTCTTCCAGGGCTACTTGAAGAGGAAAGAAATTATAGAGACAAAACTGTGAACTCCTTTATTTTGTCAAGTTTCAAAGAGCTACTACATACCATGTTGGATTTAGAGTTCCAAATTCATCTATCTACATAGGAGAGAACAGAGTGAAACCTAAACATAAAAACTGCTATTGTAGACGAACGCTTCAACCTAGAAGAACAAAATTTGGTGAGCCAAGTGGGATTAGTGTACTTATTATTACAACCAAGTATCATCAAGATTGGGTGAAAAAATATTTGCTGGTTTTTAGGAAACTCGTTATTTTTTAGAAGCTTGGCAACCCCTCTCAATGAAAGTGCGTTTCCACAGTCTGTGCCTAGGGCTACTTGAAGGGGAAACAAACCATAGAGACAAAACTGAGACCTCCTTTATTTTGTCAAGTTTCAAAGAGCTACTAGAAACCATGTTGGATTTAGAGTTCCAAATTCATCTATCTACATAGGAGAGAACATTGTGAAACCTAAAAATAAAACTGCTATTGTAAACGAACGCTTCAAACTAGAAGAACAAAATTTGTTGAGCCAAGTAAAATTTGTGTACTTGTCATTACCACCACGTATCATCAAGATTTGGAGAAAAAATATTTGCTGGTTTTTAGGAAACTCGTTATTTCTTAGAAGCTTGGCAACCCCTCTCAATGAAAGTGCGTTTCCACAGTCTGTGCCTAGGGCTACATGAAGGGGCAACAAACCATAGAGACAAAACTGAGAACTCCTTTATTTTGTCAAGTTTCAAAGAGCTACTACAAACCATGTTGGATTTAGAGTTCCAAATTCATCTATCTATATAGGAGAGAACAGAGTAAAACCTAAAAATAAAAAAATGCTACAGTAAATGAACGCTTCAACCTAGAAGAACAAAATTTGGTGAGCCAAGTGGGATTTGTGCACTTGTCATTACCACCACGTATCATCCAGATTGGGTTAAAAAATATTTGCTGGTATTTCGGAAACTCGTAATATCTTGAAATCTTGGCAAACCCTGTCAATGAAAGTGCTTTTCCACAGTCTCTGCTTAGGGCTACTTGAAGGGGAAACAAATCATAGAGATAAAACTGAGAACTCCTTTATTTTGTCAAGTTTCAAAGAGCTACTACAAACCAGGTTGGATTTAGAGTTCCAAATTCATCTATCCATATAGGAGAGAACATAGTGAAACCTAAAAATAAAAACTGCTATTGTAAACGAACGCTTCAACCTAGAAGAACAAAATTTGTTGAGCCAAGTAATATTTGTGTACTTGTCATTACCACCACGTATAATCAAGATTGGGTGTAAAAATATTTGCTTGTTTTTCTGAAACTCCTTATTTCTTAGAAGCTTGGCAACACCTCTGAATGAAAGTGCTTTTCCACAGTCTGTGCCTAGGGCTACTTGAAGGGGAAACAAACCATAGAGACAAAACTGAGAACTTTTTTATTTTGTCAAGTTTCAAAGAGCTACTACTAACCATGTTGGATTTAGAGTTCCAAATTCATCTATCTATATAGGAGAGAACAGAGTGAAATCTAAGAACAAAAACTGCTACTGTAAACGAACGCTTCAACCTAGAAAAACACAATTTGGTGATACAAGTGGGATTTTTGTTCTGATCATTATCACCAAGTATCATCAAGATTGGGTGAAAAAATATTTGGTGGGATTTCGGAAACTCGTAATATCTTGGAAGCTTGGCAAACCCTTTCAATGAAAGTGCTTTTCCACAGTCTCTGCTTATGGCTACTAGAAGAGAAAACAAACTATAGAGACAAAACTGAGAACTAGTTTTTTTTTTTCAAGTTTCAAATAGCTACTACAAACCATGGTTGATTTAGAGTTCCAAAGTCATCTATCTATATAGAAGAGAACAGAGGGAAACCTAAAAATAAAAACTGCTACTGTAAACGAAAGCTTCAACCTAGAAGAACAAAATTTGTTGAGCCAAGTGGGTTTTGTTTACTTGTCATTACCACAATGTATCATCCAGATTGGGTTAAAAAATATTTGCTGCTATTTCGGAAACTCGTAATTTCTTAGAAGCTTGGCAAACCCTGTCAATGAAAGTGCATTAACACAGTCTCTGCTTAGGGCTACTTGAAGGGGAAACAAACCATAGAGACAAAACTGAGAACTCCTTTATTTTGTTAAGTTTCAAAGAGCTACTACAAACCATGTTGGATTTAGAGTTTCAAATTCATCTATCTATATAAGAGAGAACAGAGGGTAACCTAAAAATAAAAACTGCTACTGTAGATGAACGCTTAAACATAGAAGAACAGAATTTGGTGAGGGAAGTGGGATTTCTGTCCTGATCATTACCACCAAGTATCATCAGGATTGGGTGAAAAAATATCTGCTGGTATTTCGGAAACTCCTTATTTCTTAGAAGCTTGGCAACCCCTCTCAATGAAAGTGCTTTTCCACAGTCTGTGCCTAGGGCTACTTGAAGAGGAAATAAATCATAGAGACAAAACTGAGAACTACTTTATTTTTCAAGTTTCAAAGAGCTACTACAAACCATGTTGGATTAAGAGTTCCAAATTATTCTATCTATATAGGAGAGAACAGAGTGAAACCTAAATATAAAAACTGCTACTGAAGACGAACGCTTCAAACTATAAGAAGAAAATTTGGTGAGAGAAGTGGGGTTTGAGTACTTGTCATTAGCAAGACGCATCATCCACTTCGGGTGAAAAAATATTTGCCGGTATTTCGGAAACGCGTAATTTCTTGGAAGCTTGGCAACCCCTTTCAATGAAAGTGGTTTTCAACAGTCATTGCTTAGGGCTACTTGAAGAGGGAACGAATTATAGAGACAAAAATGAGAACTCTTTTATTTGGTCAAGTTTCAAAGAGCTACTACAAACGACGTTGGATTTAGAGTTCCAAATTCATCTATCTATATAAGAGAGAACAGAGTGAAACCTACATATAAAATCTGCTACTGTACACGAACGCTTCAACATAGAAGAATACAATTTGGTGAGCCAAGTGGTTTTTGTGTACTGATCATTACCACCAAGTATCATTAAGACTGGGTGAAAAAATATTTGCTGGTATTTCGGAAAATCGTTATTTCTTAGAAGCTTGACAACCCCTCTCAATGTAAGTGCTTTTCCACAGTCTGTGCCTAGGGCTACATGAAGAGGAAACGAACCATAGAGACAAAACTGAGAACTGCTTTATTTTGCCAAGTTTCAAAGAGCTACTACAAACTATGTTGTATTTAGAGTTCCAAATTCATCTATCTATATAGGAGAGAACAGAGGGAAATATAAATATAAAAATTGCTACTGTAGACGAAGGCTTAAAACTAGAAGAACACAATGTGGTGAGCAAAGTGGGATTTATGTACTGATCATTACCACAACTATCATCAAGATTGGGTGAAAAAATATTTGCTGGTATTTCGGAAACTCGTTATTTCTTGGAAGCTTGGCAACCCCTCTCTGAAAGTGCTTTTCCACAGTCTGTGCCTAGGGCTACTTGAACAGGAAACAAACCATAGAGACAAAACTGAGAACTACTTTATTTTGTCAAGTTTCAAAGAGCTACTACAAACCATGTTGGATTTAGAGTTCCAAATTGATCTATCTATATGAGAGAACAGATTGAAACCTACATATAAAAACTGCTACTGTAGACGAACGCTTCAACCTAAAAGAAAAAAATTTGGTGAGCCAAGTGGGATTTGTTTACTGATCATTACCACCACGTATCATCAAGATTGGGTGAAAAAAATATTTGCTGGTATGTCGGAAACTCGTAATCTCTTGGAAGCTTGGCATACCCTTTCAATGAAAGTGCTTTTCCACAGTCTCCACTTTGGGCTACTTGAAGACGAAACAAATCATAGAGACAAAAGTGAGTACTCCTTTATTTTGTCAAGTTTCAAAAAGCTACTACAAACCATGTTGGATTCAGAGTTCCAAATTCATCTATCAATATAGGAGAGAACAGAGGGAAACCTAAAAATATTAACTGCTACTGTAAACGAACGCTTCAACCTAGAAGAACAAAATTTGGTGAGCCCAGTGGTATTTGTGAACTGATTATTACCACCAAGTATCATCAAGATTCGGTGAAAAAGTATTTGCTTGTATTTCGGAAACTCGTTATTTCTTGGAAGCTTGGCAACCGCTTTCAATGAAAGTGCTTTTCCACAGTCTGTGCCTAGGTCTACTTGAAAAGGAAACAAACCATAGAGACAAAACTGAGAACTACTTTATTTTGTCAAGTTTCAAAGAGCTACTACAAACGACTTTGGATTTAGAGTTCCAAATTCATCTATCTATATAAGAGAGAACAGAGTGAAACGTACATATAAATCTGCTACTGTAGACGAACGCTTCAACCTAGAAGAACACAATTTGGTGAGCCAAGTGGTTTTTGTGTACTGATCATTACCACCAAGTATCATCAAGATTGGGTGAAAAAATATTTGCTGGTATTTCGGAAACTTGTTATTTCTTAGAAGCTTGGCAACCCCTCTCAATGAAAGTGATTTTCCACAGTCTGTGCCTAGGGCTACTTGAAGAGGAAACAAACCATAGAGACAAAACTGAAAAGTACTTTATTTAGTCAAGTTTCAAAGAGCAACTACAAACCATGTTGGATTTAGAGTTCCAAATTCATCTATCTATATAGGAGACAACAGAGTGAAACATAATATAAAAATTGCAACTGTAGACGAACGCTTAAAACTAGAAGAACACAATTTGGTGAGCCAAGTGGGATTTATGTACTGATCATTACAACCAAGTATCATCAAGATTGGGTGAAAAAATAATTGCAGGTATTTGAGAAACTCGTTATTTCTTGGAAGCTTGGCAACCCCTTTCAATGAAAGTGCTTTTCCACAGTCTTTACCTAGGGCTACTTGAACAGGAAACAAACCATAGAGACAAAACTGAGAAATACTTTATTTTGTCATGTTTCAAAGAGCTACTACAAACCATGTTGGATTATAGTTCCAAATTGATCTATGTATATGAGAGAACAGAGTGAAACCTACATATAAAAACTGCTAATGTGGACGTATTTTTCAACCTAGAAGAACACAATTTAGTGAGCCAAGTGGGATTTGTTTACTGATCATTACCACCACGTATCATCAAGATTGGGTGAACAAATATATGCTGGTATTTGGGAAACTCGCTATTTCTTAGAAGCTCGTCAACCCCTCTCAATGAAAGTGCTTTTCCACAGTCTGTGCCTGGGCTACTGGAAGAGGAAATAAACCATCGAGACAAAACTGAGAACTCCATTAGTTTGTCAGTTTCAAAGAACTACTACAAACCATGTTGGATTTAGAGTTCCAAATTCATCTATATATATAAGAGAGAACAGATTGAAACCTAAGTATAAAAACTGCTACTGTAGACGAACTCTTCAACCTAGAAGAAAAAAATTTGGTGAGCCAAGTGGGATTTGTGTACTTGTCATTACCACCACGTGTCATCAAGTTTGGGTGAAAAAATATTTTCTGGTATTTCGGAAACTCGTTATTTCTTAGAAGCTTGGAAACCCCTCTCAATTAAAAGGCTTTTCCATAGTCTCTGCTTAGGTCTACTTGAAGAGGAAACAAACCATAGAGACAAAATTGAGAACTACTATATTTTGTAAAGTTTCAAAGAGCTACTACAAACCATGTTGGATTTAGAGTTCCATATTCATCTATCTATATAGGAGACAACAGAGGGACAACTAAAAATATAAACTGCTAGAGTAAACGAACGCTTCAAATTAGAAAAAAAAATTTGGTGAGTCAAGTGAGATTTATGTACCGATCATTACCACCAAGTATCATCAAGGTTGTGTGAAAAAATATTTGCTGGTATTTCGGAAACTCATTATTTCTTAGAAGCTTGGAAACCCCTCTCAATTAAAGTGTTTTCCATAGTCTCTGCTTAGGTCTACTTGAAGAGGAAAAAAACCATAGAGACAAAATTGAGAACTACTTTATTTTGTAAAGTTTCAAAGAGATACTACAAACCATGTTGGATTTACTGTTCCAAATTCATCTATCTACATAGGAGAGAACACAGGGAAACCTAAATATAAAAACTGCTACTGTAGACGAACGCTTCAACATAGAAGAACAAAATTTGGTGAGCCAGGTGGGATTTGTGTAGTGATCATTACCACCAAGTATCATTAAGATTGGGTGAAAAAATATTTGCTGGTATTTCGGAAACTTGTTATTTCTTAGGAGCTTGGCAACCCCTTTCAATAAAAGTGCTTTTCCACAGTGTGTGCGTAGGGCTATTTGAAGAGGAAACAAACCATAGAGACAAAACTGAGATCTCCTTAATTTTGCCAAGTTGCAAAGAGCTACTACAAACCATGTTGGATTTACAGTTCCAAATTCATCTATCTATATAGGAGAGAACAGAGGGAAACCTAAAAATATAAACTGCTACAGTAAACGAACTCTTCAAATTAGAAGAAAAAATTTGGTGAGTCAAGTGAGATTTGTGTACCGATCATTACCACCAAGTATCATCAAGATTGTGTGAAAAAATATTTGCTAGTATTTCGGAAACTCGTTATTTCTTGGAAGCTTGGCAACACCTTTAAATGAGAGTGCTTTTCCACAGTCTCTGCTTATGGCTACTTGAAGAGGAAACAAACCATAGAGCCAAAACTGAGAACTACTTTTTTTGTCAAGTTTCAAAGAGCTACTACAAACCATGTTGGATTTAGAGTTCCAAATTCATCTATCTATATAGGAGAGAACAGAGTGAAATCTAAGAACAAAAACTGCTACTGTAAACGAACGCTTCAACCTAGAAAAACACAATTTGGTGATACAAGTGGGATTTTTGTTCTGATCATTATCACCAAGTATCATCAAGATTGGGTGAAAAAATATTTGGTGGGATTTCGGAAACTCTTAATTTCTTGGAAGCTTGGCAAACCCTTTCAATGAAAGTGCTTTTCCACAGTCTCTGCTTATGGCTACTAGAAGAGAAAACAAACCATAGACACAAAACTGAGAACTAGTTTTTTTTTTCAAGTTTCAAATAGCTACTACAAACCATGGTTGATTTAGAGTTCCAAAGTCATCTATCTATATAGAAGAGAACAGAGGGAAACCTAAAAATAAAAACTGCTACTGTAAACGAACGCTTCAACCTAGAAGAACAAAATTTGTTGAGCCAAGTGGGTTTTGTTTACTTGTCATTACCACAATGTATCATCCAGATTGGGTTAAAAAATATTTGCTGCTATTTCGGAAACTCGTAATTTCTTGGAAGCTTGGCAAACCCTGTCAATGAAAGTGCATTTCCACAGTCTCTGCTTAGGGCTACTTGAAGGGGAAACAAACCATAGAGACAAAACTGAGAACTCCTTTATTTTGTTTAGTTTCAAAGAGCTACTACAAACCATGTTGGATTTAGAGTTCCAAATTCATCTATCTATATAGGAGAGAACAGAGGGAAACCTAAAAATAAAAACTGCTACTGTAGATGAACGCTTAAACATAGAAGAACAGAATTTGGTGAGGGAAGTGGGATTTCTGTCCTGATCATTACCACCAAGTATCATCAGGATTGGGTGAAAAAAATATCTGCTGGTATTTCGGAAACTCCTTATTTCTTAGAAGCTTGGCAACCCCTCTCAATGAAAGTGCTTTTCCACAGTCTGTGCCTAGGGCTACTTGAAGAGGAAATAAATCATAGAGACAAAACTGAGAACTAATTTATTTTGTCAAGTTTCAAAGAGCTACTACAAACCATGTTGGATTAAGAGTTCCAAATTATTCTATCTATATAGGAGAGAACAGAGTGAAACCTAAATATAAAAACTGCTACTGAAGACGAACGCTTCAAACTAGAAGAAGAAAATTTGGTGAGAGAAGTGGGGTTTGAGTACTTGTCATTACCAAGACGTATCATCCACTTCGGGTGAAAAAAATTTGCCGGTATTTCGGAAACGCGTAATTTCTTGGAAGCTTGGCAACCCCTTTCAATGAAAGTTGTTTTCCACAGTCATTGCTTAGGGCTACTTGAAGAGGAAACGAATTATAGAGACAAAACTGAGAACTCCTTTATTTGGTCAAGTTTCAAAGAGCTACTACAAACGACGTTGGATTTAGAGTTCCAAATTCATCTATCTATATAAGAGAGAACAGAGTGAAACCTACATATAAAATCTGCTACTGTACACGAACGCTTCAACATAGAAGAATACAATTTGGTGAGCCAAGTGGTTTTTGTGTACTGATCATTACCACCATGTATCATCAAGGTTGTGTGAAAAAATATTTGCTGGTATTTCGGAAACTCATTATTTCTTAGAAGCTTGGAAACCCCTCTCAATTTAAGTTTTTTCCATAGTCTCTGCTTAGGTCTACTTGAAGAGGAAAAAAACCATAGAGACAAAATTGAGAACTACTTTATTTTGTAAAGTTTCAAAGAGATACTACAAACCATGTTGGATTTACTGTTCCAAATTCATCTATCTACATAGGAGAGAACACAGGGAAACCTAAATATAAAAACTGCTACTGTAGACGAACGCTTCAACATAGAAGAACAAAATTTGAGCCAGGTGGGATTTGTGTACTGATCATTACCACCAAGTATCATTAAGATTGGGTGAAAAAATATTTGCTGGTATTTCGGAAACTTGTTATTTCTTAGGAGCTTGGCAACCCCTCTCAATAAAAGTGCTTTTCCACAGTGTGTGCGTAGGGCTATTTGAAGAGGAAACAAACCATAGAGACAAAACTGAGATCTCCTTAATTTTGCCAAGTTTCAAAGAGCTACTACAAACCATGTTGGATTTAGAGTTCCAAATTCATCTATCTATATAGGAGAGAACAGAGGGAAACCTAAAAATATAAACTGCTACAGTAAACGAAATCTTCAAATTAGAAGAAAAAATTTGGTGAGTCAAGTGAGATTTGTGTACCAATCATTACCACCAAGTATCATCAAGATTGTGTGAAAAAATATTTGCTAGTATTTCGGAAACTCGTTATTTCTTGAAGCTTGGCAACACCTTTAAATGAGAGTGCTTTTCCACAGTCTCTGCTTATGGCTACTTGAAGAGGAAACAAACCATAGAGCCAAAACTGAGAACTACGTTTTTTGTCAAGTTAAAAAGAGCTACTACAAACCATGTTGGATTTAGAGTTCCAAATTCATCTATCTATATAGGAGAGAACAGAGTGAAATCTAAGAACAAAAAACTGCTACTGTAAACGAACGCTTCAAACCTAGAAAAACACAATTTGGTGATACAAGTGGGATTTTTGTTCTGATCATTATCACCAAGTATCATCAAGATTGGGTGAAAAAATATTTGGTGGTATTTCGGAAACTCGTAATTTCTTGGAAGCTTGGCAAACCCTTTCAATGAAAGTGCTTTTCCACAGTCTCTGCTTATGGCTACTAGAAGAGAAAACAAACCATAGAGACAAAACTGAGAACTACTATTTTTGTCAAGATTCAAAGAGCTACTACAAACCATGTTGGATTTAGAGTTCCAAATTCATCTATCTATATAGGAGAGAACAGAGTGAAACCAAAAATAAAACTGCAACTGTAAACGAATGCTTCAACCTAGATAAACAAAATTTGTTGAGCCAAGAGGGATTTGTGTACTTCTCATTTCCAGCACGTTTCATCAAGATTGGGTGAAAAAATATTTGCTGGAATTTCGGAAACTCGTAATTTCTTGGAAGCTTGGCAAGCTTTTTCAATGAAAGTGCTTTTACACAGTCTCTGCCTAGGGCTACTTGAAGAGGAAACAAGCCATAGAGACAAAACTGAGAACTCCTTCATTTTGTAAAGTTTCAAACAGCTACTACAAACCATTTTGGATTTAGAGTTCCAAATTCATCTATCTATATGGAAGAGAACAGAGTGAAACCTACAAATAAAAACTGCTATTGTAAACGAACGCTTCAACCTAGAAGAACACAATTTGGTGAGCCAAGTGGTATTTGTGTACTGATCATTACCACCAGGATCATCAAGATTGGGTGAAAAATATTTGCTGGTATTTTGGAAACTCGTTATTTCTTAGAAGCTTGGCAACAATTCCCAATGAAAGTGCTTTTCCACAGTCTGTGCCTAGTGCTACTTGAAGAGGAAACAAACCATACAGACAAAACTGAGAACTCCTTTATTTTGTCAAGTATCAGAGAGATACTACAAACCATGTTGATTTTAGCGTTCCAAATTCATCTATCTATATAGGAGAGAACAGAGTGAAACCTAAAAATAAAAACTGCTACTGTAAACGAACGCTTCAACCTAGAAGAACAAAATTTGGTGAGCCAAGTGGGATTTGTGTACTTGTCATTACCACCAAGTATCATCAAGATTGGGTGAAAAAATATTTGCTGGTATTTCAGAAACTCGTAATTTCTTAGAAGCTTGGCAACCATTTTCAATGAAAGTGCTTTTCACAGTCTGTGCCTAGGGGCTACTTTAGGAGGAAACAAATCAAAGAGACAAAACTGAGAACTCCTTTATTTTGTCAAGTTTCAAAGAGCTACTACAAACCATGTTGGATTTAGAGTTCCATATTCATCTATCTATATAAGAAAGAACAGAGTGAAACCTAAATATAAAAACTGCTACTGTAGACGAACGCTTCAACGTAGAAGAACAAAATTTGGTGAGCCAAGTGGGATTTGTGTACTTGTCATTACCACCAAGTATCATCAAGATTGGGTGAAAAAATATTTGCTGGAATTTCGGACACTCCTTATTGCTTAGAAGCTTTGCAACCCCTTTTCAATGAAAGTGCTTTTCCATAGTCTCTGCTTAGGGCTACTTGAAGAGGAAAAAATCAAAGAGACAGAACTGAGAACTCCTTTATTTTGTCAAGTTTCAAAGAGCTACTACAAACCATGTTGGATTTAGACTTCCAAATTCATCTACTATGTAGGAGAGAACAGAGGGAGACCTAAAAATATAAACTGCTACTGTAAACGAACGCTTCAACGTAGAAGAACAAAATTTGGTGAGCCAAGTGGGACTTTTGTACTTGTCATTACCACCAAGTATCATCAAGATTGGGTGAAAAAATATTTGCTGGTATTTCGGAAACTCGTAATTTCTTGGAAGCTTGGCAAGCTTTTTCAATGAAAGTGCTTTTACACAGTCTCTGCCTAGGGCTACTTGAAGAGGAAACAAGCCATAGAGACAAAAACTGAGAACTCCTTTATTTTGTCAAGTTTCAAAGAGCTATTACAAACCATGTTGGATTTAGAGTTCCAAATTCATCTATCTATATAGGAGAGAATAGATTGAAACCTAAAAATAAAAACTGCTACTGTAAACGAACGCTTCAACCTAGAAGAACACAATTTGGTGAGCCAAGTGGGATTTGTGTACTTGTCATTACCACAAGTATCATCAAGATTGGGTGAAAAAATATTTGCTGGTATTTCGGAAACTCGTTATTTCTTAGAAGCCTGGCAACCAACTCAATGAAAGTGCTTTTCCACAGTCTGTGCCTAGTGCTACTTGAAGAGGAAACAATGAATAACGACAAAACTTAGAACTCCTTCATTTTGTAAAGTTTCAAACAGCTACTACAAACCATTTTGGATTTAGAGTTTCAAATTCATCTATCTATATGGAAGAGAACAGAGTGAAACCTACAAATAAAAACTGCTATTGTAAACGAACGCTTCAACCTAGAAGAACACAATTTGGTGAGCCAAGTGGTATTTGTGTACTGATCATTACCACCAGGATCATCAAGATTGGGTGAAAAAATATTTGCTGGTATTTTGGAAACTCGTTATTTCTTAGAAGCTTGGCAACAACTCCGAATGAAAGTGCTTTTCCACAGTCTGTGCCTAGTGCTACTTGAAGAGGAAACAAACCATACAGACAAAATTGAGAACTCCTTTATTTTGTCAAGTATCAGAGAGATACTACAAACCATGTTGATTTTAGAGTTCCAAATTCATCTATCTATATAGGAGAGAACAGAGTGAAACCTAAAAATAAAAACTGCTACTGTAAACGAACGCTTCAACCTAGAAGAACAAAATTTGGTGAGCCAAGTGGGATTTTTGTACTTGTCATTACCACCAAGTATCATCAAGATTGGGTGAAAAAATATTTGCTGGTATTTCGGAAACTCGTAATTTCTTAGAAGCTTGGCAACCCCTTTCAATGAAAGTGCTTTTCCACAGTCTGTGCCTAGGGCTACTTTAAGAGGAAACAAATCAAAGAGACAAAACTGAGAACTCCTTTATTTTGTCAAGTTTCAAAGAGCTACTACAAACCATGTTGGATTTAGACTTCCAAATTCATCTACCTATGTAGGAGAGAACAGAGGGAGACCTAAAAATATAAACTGCTACTGTAAATGAACGCTTCAACGTAGAAGAACAAAATTTGGTGAGCCAAGTGGGACTTTTGTACTTGTCATTACCACCAAGTATCATCAAGATTTGGTGAAAAAATATTTGCTGGTATTTCGGAAACTCGTAATTTCTCGGAAGCTTGGCAAGCCCTTTCAAAGAAAGTGCTTTTACACAGTCTCTGCCTAGGGCTACTTGAAGAGGAAACAAGCCATAGAGACAAAACTGAGAACTCCTTTATTTTGTCAAGTTTCAAAGAGCTACTACAAACCATGTTGGATTTAGAGTTCCAAATTCATCTATCTATATGGAAGAGAACAGAGTGAAACCTAAAAATATAAACTGCTACTGTAAACGAAAGCTTCACTCTAGAAGAACACAATTTAGTGAGCCAAGTGGCATTTGTGTACAGATCATTACCACCACGTATCATGAAGATTGGGTGAAAAAATATTTCCTAGTATTTCAGAAACTCGTTAATTCTTAACAGCTTGGCAACGCCTCTCATTGAATGTGCTTTTCCTCAGTCTGTGCCTAGGGCTATTTGAAGAGGAAACAAACCATAGAGACAAAACTGAGAACTTTTTTATTTTGTCAAGTTTCAAAGAGCTACTACAAACCATGTTGGATTTAGAGTTCCAAATTCATCTATCTATATAGGAGAGAACAGAGGGAAACCTAAAAATAAAAACTGCTACTGTAAACGAACGCTTCAACCTAGAAGAGCAATATTTGGTGAGCCAAGTGGCATTTGTGTACTTGTCATTAACACCAAGTATCATCGAGATTCGGTGAAAAAATATTTGCTGGTATTTCGGCAACCCGTAATTTCTTGGGAGCTTGGCAAACCCTTTCAATGAAAGTGCTTTTCCACAGTCTCTGCTGAGGGCTACTTGAAGAGGAAACAAATCATAGAGACAAAACTGAGAACTCCTTTATTTTGTCAAGTTTCAAAGAGCTATTACAAACCATGTTGGATTTAGAGTTCCAAATTCATCTATCTATATAAGAGAGAATAGATTGAAACCTAAAAATAAAAACTGCTACTGTAAACGAACGCTTCAACCTAGAAGAACACAATTTGGTGAGCCAAGTGGGATTTGTGTACTTGTCATTACCACCAAGTATCATCAAGATTGGGTGAAAAAATATTTGCTGGTATTTCGGAAACTCGTTATTTCTTAGAAGCCTGGCAAACCAATCTCAATGAAAGTGCTTTTCCACAGTCTGTGCCTAGTGCTACTTGAAGAGGAAACAATGAATAAAGACAAAAACTGAGAACTCCTTCATTTTGTAAAGTTTCAAACAGCTACTACAAACCAATTTGGATAGAGTTCCAAATTCATCTATCTATATAAAAGAGAACAGAGTGAAACCTACAAATAAAAACTGCTATTGTAAACGAACGCTTCAACCTAGAAGAACACAATTTGGTGAGCCAAGTGGTATTTGTGTACTGATCATTACCACCAGGATCATCAAGATTGGGTGAAAAAATATTTGCTGGTATTTTGGAAACTCTTTATTTCTTAGAAGCTTGGCAACAACTCCCAATGAAAGCGCTTTTCCACAGTCTGTGCCTAGTGCTACTTGAAGAGGAAACAAACCATACAGACAAAACTGAGAACTCCTTTATTTTGTCAAGTATCAGAGAGATATTACAAACCATGTTGATTTTAGAGTTCCAAATTCATCTATCTATATAGGAGAGAACAGAGTGAAACCTAAAAATAAAAACTGCTACTGTAAACGAACGCTTCAACCTAGAAGAACAAAATTTGGTGAGCCAAGTGGGATTTGTGTACTTGTCATTACCACCAAGTATCATCAAGATTGGGTGAAAAAATATTTGCTGGTATTTCGGAAACTCGTAATTTCTTAGAAGCTTGGCAACCCCTTTCAATGAAAGTGCTTTTCCACAGTCTGTGCCTAGGGCTACTTTAATAGGAAACAAATCAAAGAGACAAAACTGAGAACTCCTTTATTTTGTCAAGTTTCAAAGAGCTACTACAAACCATGTTGGATTTAGAGTTCCATATTCATCTATCTATATAAGAGAGAACAGAGTGAAACCTAAATATAAAAACTGCTACTGTAGACGAACGCTTCAACGTAGAAGAACAAAATTTGGTGAGCCAAGTGGGATTTGTGTACTTGTCATTACCACCAAGTATCATCAAGATTGGGTGAAAAAATATTTGCTGGAATTTCGGACACTCCTTATTGCTTAGAAGCTTTGCAACCCCTTTTCAATGAAAGTGCTTTTCCATAGTCTCTGCTTAGGGCTACTTGAAGAGGAAAAAATCAAAGAGACAGAACTGAGAACTCCTTTATTTTGTCAAGTTTCAAAGAGCTACTACAAACCATGTTGGATTTAGACTTCCAAATTCATCTACCTATGTAGGAGAGAACAGAGGGAGACCTAAAAATATAAACTGCTACTGTAAACGAACGCTTCAACGTAGAAGAACAAAATTTGGTGAGCCAAGTGGGACTTTTGTACTTGTCATTACCACCAAGTATCATCAAGATTGGGTGAAAAAATATTTGCTGGTATTTCGGAAACTCGTAATTTCTCGGAAGCTTGGCAAGCCCTTTCAATGAAAGTGCTTTTACACAGTCTCTGCCTAGGGCTACTTGAAGAGGAAACAAGCCATAGAGACAAAACTGAGAACTCCTTTATTTTGTCAAGTTTCAAAGAGCTACTACAAACCATGTTGGATTTAGAGTTCCAAATTCATCTATCTATATGGAAGAGAACAGAGTGAAACCTAAAAATATAAACTGCTACTGTAAACGAAAGCTTCACTCTAGAAGAACACAATTTAGTGAGCCAAGTGGGACTTTTGTACTTGTCATTACCACCAAGTATCATCAAGATTGGGTGAAAAAATATTTGCTGGTATTTCGGAAACTCGTTATTTCTTAGAAGCCTGGCAACCAATCTCAATGAAAGTGCTTTTCCACAGTCTGTGCCTAGTGCTACTTGAAGAGGAAACAATGAATAAAGACAAAACTGAGAACTCCTTCATTTTGTAAAGTTTCAAACAGCTACTACAAACCATTTTGGATTTAGAGTTCCAAATTCATCTATCTATATAAAAGAGAACAGAGTGAAACCTACAAATAAAAACTGCTATTGTAAACGAACGCTTCAACCTAGAAGAACACAATTTGGTGAGCCAAGTGGTATTTGTGTACTGATCATTACCACCAGGATCATCAAGATTGGGTGAAAAAATATTTGCTGGTATTTTGGAAACTCGTTATTTCTTAGAAGCTTGGCAACAACTCCCAATGAAAGCGCTTTTCCACAGTCTGTGCCTAGTGCTACTTGAAGAGGAAACAAACCATACAGACAAAACTGAGAACTCCTTTATTTTGTCAAGTTTCAAAGAGCTATTACAAACCATGTTGTATTTAGAGTTCCAAATTCATCTATCTATATAGGAGAGAATAGATTGAAACCTAAAAATAAAAACTGCTACTGTAAACGAACGCTTCAACCTAGAAGAACACAATTTGGTGAGCCAAGTGGGATTTGTGTACTTGTCATTACCACCAAGTATCATCAAGATTGGGTGAAAAAATATTTGCTGGTATTTCGGAAACTCGTTATTTCTTAGAAGCCTGGCAACCAATCTCAATGAAAGTGCTTTTCCACAGTCTGTGCCTAGTGCTACTTGAAGAGGAAACAATGAATAAAGACAAAACTGAGAACTCCTTCATTTTGTAAAGTTTCAAACAGCTACTACAAACCATTTTGGATTTAGAGTTCCAAATTCATCTATCTATATAAAAGAGAACAGAGTGAAACCTACAAATAAAAACTGCTATTGTAAACGAACGCTTCAACCTAGAAGAACACAATTTGGTGAGCCAAGTGGTATTTGTGTACTGATCATTACCACCAGGATCATCAAGATTGGGTGAAAAAATATTTGCTGGAATTTTGGAAACTCGTTATTTCTTAGAAGCTTGGCAACAACTCCCAATGAAAGCGCTTTTCCACAGTCTGTGCCTAGTGCTACTTGAAGAGGAAACAAACCATACAGACAAAACTGAGAACTCCTTTATTTTGTCAAGTATCAGAGAGATACTACAAACCATGTTGATTTTAGAGTTCCAAATTCATCTATCTATATAAGAGAGAACAGAGTGAAACCTAAAAATAAAAACTGCTACTGTAAACGAACGCTTCAACCTAGAAGAACAAAATTTGGTGAGCCAAGTGGGATTTGTGTACTTGTCATTACCACCAAGTATCATCAAGATTGGGTGAAAAAATATTTGCTGGTATTTCGGAAACTCGTAATTTCTTAGAAGCTTGGCAACCCCTTTCAATGAAAGTGCTTTTCCACAGTCTGTGCCTAGGGCTACTTTAATAGGAAACAAATCAAAGAGACAAAACTGAGAACTCCTTTATTTTGTCAAGTTTCAAAGAGCTACTACAAACCATGTTGGATTTAGAGTTCCATATTCATCTATCTATACAAGAGAGAACAGAGTGAAACCTAAATATAAAAACTGCTACTGTAGACGAACGCTTCAACGTAGAAGAACAAAATTTGGTGAGCCAAGTGGGATTTGTGTACTTGTCATTACCACCAAGTATCATCAAGATTGGGTGAAAAAATATTTGCTGGAATTTCGGACACTCCTTATTGCTTAGAAGCTTTGCAACCCCTTTTCAATGAAAGTGCTTTTCCATAGTCTCTGCTTAGGGCTACTTGAAGAGGAAAAAATCAAAGAGACAGAACTGAGAACTCCTTTATTTTGTCAAGTTTCAAAGAGCTACTACAAACCATGTTGGATTTAGACTTCCAAATTCATCTACCTATGTAGGAGAGAACAGAGGGAGACCTAAAAATATAAACTGCTACTGTAAACGAACGCTTCAACGTAGAAGAACAAAATTTGGTGAGCCAAGTGGGACTTTTGTACTTGTCATTACCACCAAGTATCATCAAGATTGGGTGAAAAAATATTTGCTGGTATTTCGGAAACTCGTAATTTCTTAGAAGCTTGGCAACCCCTTTCAATGAAAGTGCTTTTCCACAGTCTGTGCCTAGGGCTACTTTAATAGGAAACAAATCAAAGAGACAAAACTGAGAACTCCTTTATTTTGTCAAGTTTCAAAGAGCTACTACAAACCATGTTGGATTTAGAGTTCCATATTCATCTATCTATATAAGAGAGAACAGAGTGAAACCTAAATATAAAAACTGCTACTGTAGACGAACGCTTCAATGTAGAAGAACAAAATTTGGTGAGCCAAGTGGGATTTGTGTACTTGTCATTACCACCAAGTATCATCAAGAATGGGTGAAAAAATATTTGCTGGAATTTCGGACACTCCTTATTGCTTAGAAGCTTTGCAACCCCTTTTCAATGAAAGTGCTTTTCCATAGTCTCTGCTTAGGGCTACTTGAAGAGGAAAAAATCAAAGAGACAGAACTGAGAACTCCTTTATTTTGTCAAGTTTCAAAGAGCTACTACAAACCATGTTGGATTTAGACTTCCAAATTCATCTACCTATGTAGGAGAGAACAGAGGGAGACCTAAAAATATAAACTGCTACTGTAAACGAACGCTTCAATGTAGAAGAACAAAATTTGGTGAGCCAAGTGGGACTTTTGTACTTGTCATTACCACCAAGTATCATCAAGATTGGGTGAAAAAATATTTGCTGGTATTTCGGAAACTCGTAATTTCTCGGAAGCTTGGCAAGCCCTTTCAATGAAAGTGCTTTTACACAGTCTCTGCCTAGGGCTACTTGAAGAGGAAACAAGCCATAGAGACAAAACTGAGAACTCCTTTATTTTGTCAAGTTTCAAAGAGGTACTACAAACCATGTTGGATTTAGAGTTCCAAATTCATCTATCTATATGGAAGAGAACAGAGTGAAACCTAAAAATATAAACTGCTACTGTAAACGAAAGCTTCACTCTAGAAGAACACAATTTAGTGAGCCAAGTGGCATTTGTGTACAGATCATTAGCACCACGTATCATGAAGATTGGGTGAAAAAATATTTGCTGGTATTTCAGAAACTCGTTAATTCTTAACAGCTTGGCAACGCCTCTCATTGAATGTGCTTTTCCTCAGTCTGTGCCTAGGGCTATTTGAAGAGGAAACAAACCATAGAGACAAAACTGAGAACTTTTTTATATTGTCAAGTTTCAAAGAGCTACTACAAACCATGTTGGATTTAGAGTTCCAAATTCATCTATCTATATAGGAGAGAACAGAGGGAAACCTAAAAATAAAAACTGCTACTGTAAACGAACGCTTCAACCTAGAAGAGCAATATTTGGTGAGCCAAGTGGCATTTGTGTACTTGTCATTAACACCAAGTATCATCAAGTTTCGGTGAAAAAATATTTGCTGGTATTTCGGCAACCCGTAATTTCTTGGGAGCTTGGCAAACCCTTTCAATGAAAGTGCTTTTCCACAGTCTCTGCTGAGGGCTACTTGAAGAGGAAACAAATCATAGAGACAAAACTGAGAACTCCTTTATTTTGTCAAGTTTCAAAGAGCTATTACAAACCATGTTGGATTTAGAGTTCCAAATTCATCTATCTATATAGGAGAGAATAGATTGAAACCTAAAAATAAAAACTGCTACTGTAAACGAACGCTTCAACCTAGAAGAACACAATTTGGTGAGCCAAGTGGGATTTGTGTACTTGTCATTACCACCAAGTATCATCAAGATTGGGTGAAAAAATATTTGCTGGTATTTCGGAAACTCGTTATTTCTTAGAAGCCTGGCAACCAATCTCAATGAAAGTGCTTTTCCACAGTCTGTGCCTAGTGCTACTTGAAGAGGAAACAATGAATAAAGACAAAACTGAGAACTCCTTCATTTTGTAAAGTTTCAAACAGCTACTACAAACCATTTTGGATTTATTGTTCCAAATTCATCTATCTATATAAAAGAGAACAGAGTGAAACCTACAAATAAAAACTGCTATTGTAAACGAACGCTTCAACCTAGAAGAACACAATTTGGTGAGCCAAGTGGTATTTGTGTACTGATCATTACCACCAGGATCATCAAGATTGGGTGAAAAAATATTTGCTGGTATTTTGGAAACTCGTTATTTCTTAGAAGCTTGGCAACAACTCCCAATGAAAGCGCTTTTCCACAGTCTGTGCCTAGTGCTACTTGAAGAGGAAACAAACCATACAGACAAAACTGAGAACTCCTTTATTTTGTCAAGTATCAGAGAGATACTACAAACCATGTTGATTTTAGAGTTCCAAATTCATCTATCTATATAGGAGAGAACAGAGTGAAACCTAAAAATAAAAACTGCTACTGTAAACGAACGCTTCAACCTAGAAGAACAAAATTTGGTGAGCCAAGTGGGATTTGTGTACTTGTCATTACCACCAAGTATCATCAAGATTGGGTGAAAAAATATTGGCTGGTATTTCGGAAACTCGTAATTTCTTAGAAGCTTGGCAACCCCTTTCAATGAAAGTGCTTTTCCACAGTCTGTGCCTAGGGCTACTTTAATAGGAAACAAATCAAAGAGACAAAACTGAGAACTCCTTTATTTTGTCAAGTTTCAAAGAGCTACTACAAACCATGTTGGATTTAGAGTTCCATATTCATCTATCTAAATAAGAGAGAACAGAGTGAAACCTAAATATAAAAACTGCTACTGTAGACGAACGCTTCAACGTAGAAGAACAAAATTTGGTGAGCCAAGTGGGAGTTGTGTACTTGTCATTACCACCAAGTATCATCAAGATTGGGTGAAAAAATATTTGCTGGAATTTCGGACACACCTTATTGCTTAGAAGCTTTGCAACCCCTTTTCAATGAAAGTGCTTTTCCATAGTCTCTGCTTAGGGCTACTTGAAGAGGAAAAAATCAAAAAGACACAACTGAGAACTCCTTTATTTTGTCAAGTTTCAAAGAGCTACTACAAACCATGTTGGATTTAGACTTCCAAATTCATCTACCTATGTAGGAGAGAACAGAGGGAGACCTAAAAATATAAACTGCTACTGTAAACGAACGCTTCAACGTAGAAGAACAAAATTTGGTGAGCCAAGTGGGACTTTTGTACTTGTCATTACCACCAAGTATCATCAAGATTGGGTGAAAAAATATTTGCTGGTATTTCGGAAACTCGTAATTTCTCGGAAGCTTGGCAAGCCCTTTCAATGAAAGTGCTTTTACACAGTCTCTGCCTAGGGCTACTTGAGGAGGAAACAAGCCATAGAGACAAAACTGAGAACTCCTTTATTTTGTCAAGTTTCAAAGAGCTACTACAAACCATGTTGGATTTAGAGTTCCAAATTCATCTATCTATATGGAAGAGAACAGAGTGAAACCTAAAAATATAAACTGCTACTGTAAACGAAAGCTTCACTCTAGAAGAACACAATTTAGTGAGCCAAGTGGCATTTGTGTACAGATCATTAGCACCACGTATCATGAAGATTGGGTGAAAAAATATTTGCTGGTATTTCAGAAACTCGTTAATTCTTAACAGCTTGGCAACGCCTCTCATTGAATGTGCTTTTCCTCAGTCTGTGCCTAGGGCTATTTGAAGAGGAAACAAACCATAGAGACAAAACTGAGAACTTTTTTATTTTGTCAAGTTTCAAAGAGCTACTACAAACCATGTTGGATTTAGAGTTCCAAATTCATCTATCTATATAGGAGAGAACAGAGGGAAACCTAAAAATAAAAACTGCTACTGTAAACGAACGCTTCAACCTAGAAGAGCAATATTTGGTGAGCCAAGTGGCATTTGTGTACTTGTCATTAACACCAAGTATCATCAAGATTCGTTGAAAAAATATTTGCTGGTATTTCGGCAACCCGTAATTTCTTGGGAGCTTGGCAAACCCTTTCAATGAAAGTGCTTTTCCACAGTCTCTGCTGAGGGCTACTTGAAGAGGAAACAAATCATAGAGACAAAACTGAGAACTCCTTTATTTTGTCAAGTTTCAAAGAGCTATTACAAACCATGTTGGATTTAGAGTTCCAAATTCATCTATCTATATAGGAGAGAATAGATTGAAACCTAAAAATAAAAACTGCTACTGTAAACGAACGCTTCAAACTAGAAGAACACAATTTGGTGAGCCAAGTGGGATTTGTGTACTTGTCATTACCACCAAGTATCATCAAGATTGGGTGAAAAAATATTTGCTGGTTTTTCGGAAACTCGTTATTTCTTAGAAGCCTGGCAACCAATCTCAATGAAAGTGCTTTTGCACAGTCTGTACCTAGGGCTACTTGAAGAGGAAACAAAACATAGGACAAAACTGAGAACTCCTTCATTTTGTCAAGATTCAAAGAGCTACTACAAACCATGTTGGATTTAGAGTTCCAAATTCATCTATCTATATAAAGAGAACAGAGTGAAACCTAAAAATAAAAACTGCTACTGTAAACGAACACTTCAACCTAGAAGAACACAATTTGGTGAGCCAAGTGGTATTTGTGTACTGATCATTACCACCAAGTATCATCAGGATTGGGTGAAAAAATAATTCCTGGTATTTCGGAAACTCTTTATTTCTTAGAAGCTTGGGAAACCCTCTCAATGAAAGTGCTTTTCCACAGTCTGTGCCTAGGGCTACTTGAAGAGGAAACAAGCCATAGAGACAAAACTGAGAACTCCTTTATTTTGTCAAGTTTCAAAGAGCTACTACAAACCATGTTGGATTTAGAGTTCCAAATTCATCTATCTATATAGGAGAGAACAGAGGGAAACCTAAAAATAAAAACTGCACTTGTAAACGAACGCTTCAAACTCAAAGAGAAAAATTTGGTGAGCCAAGTGGGATTTGTGTATTTGTAATTACCACCAAGTATCATCAAGATTGGGTGAAAAAATATTTGCCGGTATTTCGGCAACCCGTAATTTTTGGGGAGCTTGGCAAAACCTTTCAATGAAAGTGCTTTTCGCAAGTTTCTGCTTAGGGCTACTTGAAGAAGAAACAAATCATAGAGACAAAACTGAGAACTCCTTTATTTTGTCAAGTTTCAAAGAGCTACTACAAACCATGTTGGATTTAGAGTTCCAAATTCATCTATCTATATAGGAGCGAACAGAGGGAAACCTAAAAATAAAAACTGCTACTGGAAACGAACGCTTCAACATAGAAGAACACAATTTGGTGAGCCAAGTGGCATTTGTGTACTGATCATTACCACCACGTATCATCAAGATTGGGTGAAAAAATATTTGCTGGTATTTCGGAAACTCGTTATTTCTTAGAAGCTTGGCAACCCCTCTGAATGAATGTGCTTTTCCCCAGTCTGTGCCTAGGGCTATTTGAAGAGGAAACAAACCATAGAGACAAAACTGAGAACTTTTTTATTTTGTCAAGTTTGAAAGAGCTACTACAAACCCTGTTGGATTTAGAGTTCCAAATTCATCTATCTCTATAGGAGAGAACAGTGGGAAACCTAAAAATAAAAACTGCTACTGTAAACGAACGCTTCAAACTAGAAGAACAAAATTTTGAGTCAAGTGGGATTTGTGTACTGATCATTACCACCAGTATCATCAAGATTGTGTGAAAAAATATTTGCTGGTATTTTGGAAACTCGTTATTTCTTAGAAGCTTGGCAACAACTCTCAATGAAAGTGCTTTTCCACAGTCTGTGCCTAGGGCTACTTGAAGAGGAAACAAACCATAGAGACAAAACTGAGAACTTTTTTATTTTGTCAAGTTTCAAGGAGCTACTCAAACCATGTTGGATTTAGTGTTTTATATTCATCTATCTATATAGGAGAGAACAGAGTGAAACCAAAAAATATAAACAGCTACTGTAAACGAACGCTTCAACCTAGAAGAACAAAATTTGGTGAGCCAAGTGGGATTTGTGTACTTATCATTACCACCAAGTATCATCAAGATTGGGTGAAAAAACATTTGCTGATATTTCGAAACTCGTAATTTCTTGGAAGCTTGTCAACCCCTTTCAATGAAAGTGCTATTCCACAGTCACTGCTTAGGGCTACTTGAAGAGGAAACAAACCATAGAGACAAAACTGAGAACATTTTTATTTTGTCAAGTTTCAAAAAGCTACTACAAACCATGTTGGATTTAGAGTTCCAAATTCATCTATCTATATAGGAGAGAACAGAGGGAAACCTAAAAATAAAAACTGCTGTGGTAAACGAACGCTTCAACCTAGAAGAGCAAAATTTGGGGAGCCAAATGGGACTTGTGTATTTGTAATTACCACCAAGTATCATCAAGATTCGGTGAAAAAATATTTGCTGGTATTTCGAAAACCCGTAATTTTTTGGGAGCCTGGCAAACCCTTTCAATGAAAGTGCTTTTCCCCAGTTTCTGCTTAGGGGGCATGAAGAGGAAACAAACCATAGAGACACAACTGAGAACTCCTTTATTTTGTCAAGTTTCAAAGAGCTACTACAAACCATGTTGGATTTAGAGTTCCAATTTCATCTATCTATATGGGACAGAACAGAGTGAAACCTAAAAATAAAAACTGCTACTGTAAATGAATGCTTCATACTTGAAGAACACAATTTAGTGAGCCAAGTGGCATTTGTGTATTGATCATTACCACCACGGATCATCAAGATTGGGTGAAAAAATATTTGCTGGTATTTCGGAAACTCGTTATTTCTTAGAAGATTGGCAACTGCTCTCAATGAATGTGCTTTTCCCCAGTCTGTGCCTAGGGCTACTTGAAGAGGAAACAAACCATAGAGAAAAAACTGAGAATTTTTTTATTTTGTCAAGTTTCAAAGAGCTACTACAAACCATGTTGGATTTAGAGTTCCAAATTCATCTATCTATATAGGAGAGAACATAGAGAAACCTAAAAATAAAAACTGCTACTGTAAACGAACGCTTCAACCTAGAAGAACAAAATTTGGTGAGCCAATTGGGATTTGTGTACTTGTCATTACCACCAAGTATCATCAAGATTGGGTGAAAAAATATAAGCTGGTATTTCGAAAAACCAGTAATTTCTTGGGAGCATTGCTAACCCTTTCAATGAAAGTGCTTTTCCACAGTCTCTGCTTAGCGCTACTTGAAGAGGAAACAAATCATAAAGACAAAACAGAGAACTCCTTTATTTTGTCAAGTTTCAAAGAGCTACTACAAACCATGTTGGATTTAGAGTTCCAAATTCATCTATCTATATAGGAGAGAACAGAGGGAAATCTAAAAATATAAACTGCTACTGTAAACGAACTCTTCAAAAAAGAAGAACACAATTTGGTGAGCCAAGTGGGATTTGTGTCTGATCATTACAACCACGTATCATCAAGACTGGGCGAAAAAATATTTGCTGGTATTTCTAAAACTCTTTATTTCTTAGAAGCTTGGCAACCGCTCTCAATGAAAGTGCTTTTCACAGTCTGTGCCTAGGGCTATTTGAAGGGGAAACAATCCATAGAGAATAAACTCAGAACTCCTTTATTTTGTCAAGTTTCAGAGAGCTACTACAAACCATGTTGGATTTAGAGTTCCAAATTCATCTATCTATATAGGAGAGAACAGAGGGAAACCTAAAAAAATAAACTGCTACTGTAAACTAACGCTTCTACCTAGAAGAACAAAATTTAGTGAATCAAGAGGGATTTGTGTACAGATCATTACCACCAAGTATCATCAAGATAGGGAGAAAAAATATTTGCTGGTATTTCAGAAACTCATTATTTCTTAGAGGCTTGGCAACCCCTTTCACTGGAAGTTCTTTTCTACAGTTTGTGCCTAGGGCTACTTGAAGAGGAAACAAACCATAGAGACAAAACTGAGAACTTTTTTATTTTGTCAAGTTTCAAAGACCTACTACAAACCATGTTGGATTTAGAGTTCCAAATTCATCTATCTATATGGGAGAGAACAGAGTGAAACCTATAAATAAAACTGCTACTGTAAACGAACGCTTCCACCTAGAAGAACACAATTTGGTGAGCCAAGTGGCATTTGTGTACTGATCATTACCACCACGTATCATCAATATTGGGTGAAAAAATATTTTTGCTATTTCGGAAAAACGTTATTTCTTAGAAGCTTGGCAACCCCTCTCAATGAATGTGCTTTTCCCCAGTCTCTGCCTAGGGCCATTTGAAGAGGAAACAAACCATAGAGACAAAACTGAGAACTTTTTTATTTCGTCAGGTTTCAAAGAGCTACTACAAACCATGTTGGATTTAGAGTTCCATATTCATCTATCTATATAGGAGAGATTAGAGGGAAACCTAAAAATAAAAACTGCTACTGTAAACGAACGCTTCAATCTAGAAGAGCAAAATTTGGTGAGCCAAGTGGGATTTGTGTACTTGTCATTACCACTAAGTATCATCAAGATTGTTTGAAAAAATATTTGCTGGTATTTCGCAAACCCGTAATTTCATGGGAGCTTGGCAAATTTTTTTAATGAAAGTGCTTTTCCACAGTCTCTGCTTAGGGCTACATGAAGAGGAAACAAATCATAGAGACAAAACTGAGAACTCCTTTATTTTGTCAAGTTTCAAAGAGCTACTACAAACAATGTTGGATTTAGAGGTCCAAATTCATCTATCTATATAGGAGAGAACAGAGGGAAACCTAAAAATATAAACTGCTACTGTAAACGAACGCTTCAACCTAGAAGAACCAAATTTTTTGAGCCAAGTGGGATTTGTGTACTTGTCATTACCACCAAGTATCATCAAGATTGGGTGAAAAAATATTTGCTGGTATTTCGGAAACTCGTTATTTCTTAGAAGCCTGGCAACCCCTCTCAATGAAAGTGCTTTTGCACAGTCTGTGCCTAGGGCTACTTGAAGAGGAAACAAAACATAGGACAAAACTGAGAACTCCTTCATTTTGTCAAGTTTCAAAGAGCTACTACAAACCATGTTGGATTTAGAGTTCCAAATTCATCTATCTATATAAAGAGAACAGAGTGAAACCTAAAAATAAAAACTGCTACTGTAAACGAACTCTTCAAACTAGAAGAACACAATTTGGTGAACCAAGTGGAATTTGTGTACTGATCATTACCACAAAGTATCATCAGGATTGGGTGAAAAAATATTTGCTGTTATTTCGGAAACTCGTTATTTCTTAGAAGCTTGGGAAACCCTCTCAATGAAAGTGCTTTTCCACAGTCTGTGCCTAGGGCTACTTGAAGAGGAAACAAACTATAGAGACAAAACTGAGAACTCTTTTATTTTATGAAGTTTCAAAGAGGTAGTACAAACCATGTTGGATTTAGAGTTCCAAATTCATCTATCTTTAAAGGAGAGATCTGAGTGAAACCTAAAAATAAAAACTGCTACTGTAAACGAATGCTTCAACCTCGAAGAACAAAATTTGGTGAGAAAAGTGGGATTTGTGTACTTGTCATTAATACCAATTATCATCAAGATTGGGTGAAAAACTGTTTGCTGGTATTTCGGAAACTTGTAATTTCTTGGAAGCTTGGCAACCCCTTTTAATGAAAGTGCTTTTCCACAGTCTCTGCTTAGGGATACTTGAGGAGGAAACAAATCATAGAGACAAAACTGAGAACTCCTTTATTTTGTCAAGTTTCAAAGAGCTACTACAAACCATGTTGGATTTATAGTTCCAAATTCATCTATCTATATAGGAGAGAACAGAGGGATACCTAAAATTATAAACTGCTACTGTAAACGAACGCTTCAACCTAGAAGAAGGAAATTTTGGTGAGTCAAGTTGAATTTGTGAACTGATCATTACCACCAGTATCATCAAGATTGGGTGAAAAAATATTTGCTGGTATTTCGGAAACTCCTTATTTCTTAGAAGCTTGAAAACAACTCTCAATGAAAGTGCTTTTCCACAGTCTGTGCCTAGGGCTACTTGAAGACGAAACAAACCATAGAGACAAAACTGAGAACTTTTTTATTTTGTCAAGTTTCAAAGAGCTACTACAAACCATGTTGGATTTAGAGTTCCAAATTCATCTATCTATATAGGAGAGAACATAGAGAAACCTAAATATAAAAACTGCTACTGTAAATGAACGCTTCAACCTAGAAGAGCAAAATTTGTGAGCCAAGTGGGATTTGTTTACTTGTCATTACCACCAAGTATCATCAAGATTGGGTGAAAAAATATTTGCTGGTATTTCGGAAACCCGTAATTTCTTGAAAGCTTGGCAAACACTTTCAATGAAAGTGCTTTTCCACAGTCTGTGTCTAGGGCTAATTGAAGAGGAAACAAACCATAGAGACAAAACTGAAAACTCCTTTATTTTGTC
Source organism: Callospermophilus lateralis (assembly GCF_048772815.1). NCBI lineage: Eukaryota > Metazoa > Chordata > Mammalia > Rodentia > Sciuridae > Callospermophilus > Callospermophilus lateralis. Next base: position 203,713 of record NW_027512836.1, read on the forward strand.
AAGTTTCAGGTAGCTACTACAAACCATGTTGATTTTAGAGTTCCAAATTCATCTATCTATATAGGAGAGAACAGAGGGAAACCTAAAAATAAAAACTGCTACTGTAAACGAACGCTTCAACCTCGAAGAACAAAATTTGGTGAGCCAAGTGGGATTTGTGTCCTTGTAATTACCACCAAGAATCATCAAGATTACGTGAAAAAATATTTGCTGGTATTTCGGAAACTCGTAATTTCTTGGAAGTTTGGCAACCCCTTTCAATGAAAGTGCTTTTCCACAGTCTCCGCTTAGGGCTATTTGAAGAGGAAACAAATCAAAAGACAAAACTGAGAACTCCTTTATTTTATGAAGTTTCAAAGAGCTACTACAAACCATGTTGGATTTAGAGTTCCAAATTAATCTATCTATATAGGAGAGAACAAAGTGAAACCTAAAAATACAAACGGCTACTGTAAACGAACGCTTCAACCTGAAAGAACAAAATTTGATGAGCCAAGTGGGATTTGTGTACATATCATACCACACAGTGTTATCAAGATAGGGTGAAAAAATATTTTCTGGTATTTCGGAAACTCGTTATTCCTTGGAAGCTTGGCAACCCTTTTCAAAGCAAGTGCTTTTCCACAGTTTGTGCCTAGGGCTACTTGAAGAGGAAACAAACCATAGAGACAAAACAGAGAACTAATTTATTTTGTCAAGTTTCAAAGAGCTACTACAAACCGTGGTGGATTTAGAGTTCCAAATTCATCTATCTACATAGGAGAGAACAGAGAACAACCTAAATATACAAACTGCTACTGTAGACGAACGCTTCAACCTAGAAGAACAAAATTTGGTGAGCCAAGTGGGATTTGTGTACTGATCATTACCACCAAGTATCATCAAGATTGGGTGAAAAAATATTTGCTGGTATTTCGGAAACTCGTTATTTCTTGGAATCTTGGCAACCCCTCTCAATGAAAGTGCTTTTCCACAGTCTGTGCCTAGGTCTATTGAAGAGGAAACAAACCATAGAGACAAAACTGAGAACTCCTTTATTTTGTCAAGTTTCAAAGAGCTACTACAAACCGTGGTGGATTTAGAGTTCCAAATTCATCTATCTCTATAGGAGAGAACAGAGTGAAACCTAAATATATCAACTTCTACTGTAGACGAACGCTTAAACCTAGAGGAACAAAATTTGGTGAGCAAAGTGGGATTTGTGTACTCATCATTACCACCAAGTATCATCAATATTGGGTGAAAAAATATTTGCTGCTATTTCAGAAACTCGTTATTTCTTAGAAGCCTCAACACCCCTCTCAATGAAAGTGCTTTTCCACAGTCTGTGCCTAGGGCTACTTGAAGAGGAAACAAACCATAGAGAAAAAACTGAGATCTCCTTTATTTTGTCACGTTTCAAAGAGCTACCACAAACCATGTTGGATTTAGTGTTTTAAATTCATCTATATATCTAGGAGAGAACAGAGTGAAACCTAAAAATAAAAACAGCTACTGTAAACGAACGCTTCAACCTAGAAGAACAAAATTTGGTGAGCCAAGAGGGATTTGTGTACGTATCATTACCACCAAGTATCATCAAGATTGGGTGAAAAAATATTTGCTGGTATTTCAAAACTCGTAATTTTTTGATAGCTTGGCAACCCCTTTTAATGAAAGTGCTTTTCCAAAGTCTCTGCTTAGGGCCACTTGAAGAGGAAACAAACCATAGAGACAACACTGAGAACATTTTTATTTTGTCAAGTTTCAAAGAGCTACTACAAACCATGTTGGATTTAGAGTTCCAAATTCATCTATCTATATAGGAGAGAACAGAGGGAAACCTAAAAATAAAAACTGCACTTGTAAACGAACGCTTCAAACTCGAAGAGAAAAATTTGGTGAGCCAAGTGGGATTTGTGTATTTGTAATTACCACCAAGTATCATCAAGATTGGGTGAAAAAATATTTGCGGTATTTCGGCAACCCGTAATTTTGGGACCTTGGCAAAACCTTTCAATGAAAGTGCTTTTCGCAAGTTTCTGCTTAGGGCTACTTGAAGAAGAAACAAATCATAGAGACAAAACTGAGAACTCTTTTATTTTGTCAAGTTCAAAGAGCTACTACAAACCATGTTGGATTTAGAGGTCCAAATTCATCTATTATATAGGAGCGAACAGAGGGAAACCTAAAAATAAAAACTGCTACTGAAACGAACGCTTCAACATAGAAGAACACAATTTGGTGAGCCAAGTGGCATTTGTGTACTGATCATTACCACCACGTATCATCAAGATTGGGTGAAAAAATATTTGCTGGTATTTCGGAAACTCGTTATTTCTTAGAAGCTTGGCAACCCCTCTCAATGAATGTGCTTTTCCCCAGTCTGTGCCTAGGGCTATTTGAAGAGGAAACAAACCATAGAGACAAAACTGAGAACTTTTTTATTTTGTCAAGTTTGAAAGAGCTACTAACAACCATGTTGGATTTAGAGTTCCAAATTTCATCTATCTCTATAGGAGAGAACAGTGGGAAACCTAAAAATAAAAAACTGCTACTGTAAACGAACGCTTCAACCTAGAAGAACAAAATTTGGTGAGGCCAATTGGGATTTGTGTACTTGTCATTACCACCAAGTGTCATCAAGATTGGGTGAAAAATATAAGCTGGTATTTCGAAAAACCAGTAATTTCTTGGAGCTTGCCTAACCCTTTCAATGAAAGTGCTTTTCCACAGTCTCTGTTTAGCACTACTTGAAGAGGAAACAAATCATAGAGACAAAACTGAGAACTCCTTTATTTTGTCAAGTTTCAAAGAGCTATTACAAACCATGTTGGATTTAGAGTTCCAATTCATCTATCTATATAGGAGAGAATAGATTGAAACCTAAAAATAAAAACTGCTACTGTAAACGAACGCTTCAAACTAGAAGAACACAATTTGGTGAGCCAAGTGGGATTTGTGTACTCATCATTACAACCACGTATCATCAAGACTGGGCGAAAAATATTTGCTGGTATTTCTAAACTCGTTACTTCTTAGAAGCTTTGGCAACCCCTCTCAATGAAAGTGCTTTCCTACAGTCTGTGCCTAGGGCTATTTGAAGGGGAAACAATCCATAGAGAATAAACTGAGAACTCCTTTATTTTGTCAAGTTTCAGAGAGCTACTACAAACCATGTTGATTTAGAGTTCCAAATTCATCTATCTATATAGGAGAGAAAAGAGGGAAACCTAAAAAAATAAAACTGCTACTGTAAACTAACGCTTCTACCTAGAATAACAAAATTTAGTGAATCAAGAGGGATTTGTGTACAGATCGTTACCACCAAGTATCATCAAGATTGGGAGAAAAATATTTGCTGGTATTTCGAAAATCGTTATTTCTTAGAGGCTTGGCAACCCCTTTCACTGGAAGTTCTTTTCTACAGTTTGTGCCTAGAGGCTACTTGAAGAGGAAACAAACCATAGAGACAAAACTGAGAACTCCTTTATTTTGTTAACTTTCAAAGAGCTACTACAAACCATATTGGATTTAGAGTTCCAAATTCATCTATCTATATGGGAAAGAACAGAGTGAAACCTTATAAATAAAAACTGCTACTGTAAACGAACGCTTCCACCCTAGAAGAACACAATTTGGTGAGCCAAGTGGCATTTGTGTACTGATCATTACCACCACGTATCATCAATAGGGTGAAAAAATATTTTTGCTATTTCGGAAACTCGTTATTTCTTAGAAGCTTGGCAACCCCTCTCAATGAATGTGCTTTTCCCCAGTCTGTGCCTAGGGCCATTTGAAGAGGAAACAAACCATAGAGACAAAACTGAGAACTTTTTTCTTTCGTCAGGTTTCAAAGAGCTACTACAAACCATGTTGGATTTAGAGTTCCATATTCATCTATCTATATAGGAGAGATTAGAGGGAAACCTAAAAATAAAAACTGCTACTGTAAACGAACGCTTCAATCTAGAAGAGCAAAATTTGGTGAGCCAAGTGGGATTTGTGTACTTGTCATTACCACTAAGTATCATCAAGATTGGTTGAAAAAATATTTGCTGGTATTTCGCAAACCCGTAATTTCTTGGGAGCTTGGCAAATTTTTTTAATGAAAGTGCTTTTCCACAGTCTCTGCTTAGGGCTACATGAAAAGGAAACAAATCATAGAGACAAAACTGAGAACTCCTTTATTTTGTCAAGTTTCAAAGAGCTACTACAAACAATGTTGGATTTAGAGGTCCAAATTCATCTATCTATATAGGAGAGAACAGAGGGAAACCTAAAAATATAAACTGCTACTGTAAACGAACGATTCAACCTAGAAGAACCAAATTTTTTGAGCCAAGTGGGATTTGTGTACTTGTCATTACCACCAAGTATCATCAAGATTGGGTGAAAAAATATTTGCTGGTATTTCGGAAACTTGTTATTTCTTAGAAGCCTGGCAACCCCTCTCAATGAAAGTGCTTTTGCACAGTCTGTGCCTAGGGCTACTTGAAGAGGAAACAAAACATAGGACAAAACTGAGAACTCCTTCATTTTGTCAAGTTTCAAAGAGCTACTACAAACCATGTTGGATTTAGAGTTCCAAATTCATCTATCTATATAAAGAGAACAGAGTGAAACCTAAAAATAAAAACTGCTACTGTAAACGAACTCTTCAAACTAGAAGAACACAATTTGGTGAACCAAGTGGTATTTGTGTACTGATCATTACCACAAAGTATCATCAGGATTGGGTGAAAAAATATTTGCTGGTATTTCGGAAACTCGTTATTTCTTGGAATCTTGGAAACCCCTCTCAATGAAAGTGCTTTTCCACAGTCTGTGCCTAGGTCTATTGAAGAGGAAACAAACCATAGAGACAAAACTGAGAACTCCTTTATTTTGTCAAGTTTCAAAGAGCTACTACAAACCGTGGTGGATTTAGAGTTCCAAATTCATCTATCTATATAGGAGAGAACAGAGTGAAACCTAAATATAACAACTTCTACTGTAGACGAACGCTTAAACCTAGAGGAACAAAATTTGGTGAGCAAAGTGGGATTTGTGTACTGATCATTACCACCAAGTATCATCAATATTGGGTGAAAAAATATTTGCTGCTATTTCAGAAACTCGTTATTTCTAAGAAGCCTCAACACCCCTCTCAATGAAAGTGCTTTTCCACAGTCTGTGCCTAGGGCTACTTGAAGAGGAAACAAACCATAGAGAAAAAACTGAGATCTCCTTTATTTTGTCACGTTTCAAAGAGCTACCACAAACCATGTTGGATTTAGTGTTTTAAATTCATCTATATATCTAGGAGAGAACAGAGTGAAACCTAAAAATAAAAACAGCTACTGTAAACGAACGCTTCAACCTAGAAGAACAAAATTTGGTGAGCCAAGTGGGATTTGTGTACGTATCATTACCACCAAGTATCATCAAGATTGGGTGAAAAAATATTTGCTGGTATTTCAAAACTCGTAATTTTTTGATAGCTTGGCAACCCCTTATAATGAAAGTGCTTTTCCACAGTCTCTGCTTAGGGCCACTTGAAGAGGAAACAAACCATAGAGACAACACTGAGAACATTTTTATTTTGTCAAGTTTCAAAGAGCTACTACAAAACATGTTGGATTTAGAGTTCCAAATTCATCTATCTATATAGGAGAGAACAGCGGGACACCTAAAAATAACAACTGCACTTGTAAACGAACGCTTCAAAATCGAAGAGAAAAATTTGGTGAGCCAAGTGGGATTTGTGTATTTGTAATTACCACCAAGTATCATCAAGATTGGGTGAAAAAATATTTGCCGGTATTTCGGCAACCCGTAATTTTTTGTGAGCTTGGCAAAACCTTTCAATGAAAGTGCTTTTCCCCAGTTTCTGCTTAGGGCTACTTGAAGAAGAAACAAATCATAGAGACAAAACTGAGAACTCCTTTATTTTGTCAAGTTTCAAAGAGCTACTACAAACCATGTTGGATTTAGAGTTCCAAATTCATCTATCTATATAGGAGCGAACAGAGGGAAACCTAAAAATAAAAACTGCTACTGTAAACGAACGCTTCAACCTAGAAGAACAAAATTTGGTGAGCCAAGTGTGATTTGTGTACTGATCATTACCACCAAGTATCATCAAGATTGGGTGAAAAAATATTTGCTGGTATTTCGGAAACTCGTTATTTCTTAGAAGCTTGGCAACCCCTTTCAATGAAAGTGCTGTTCTACAGTTTGTGCCTAGGGCTACTTGGAGAGGAAACAAACCATAGAGACAAAACTGAGAACTCCTTTATTTTGTTAACTTTCAAAGAGCTACTACAAACCATATTGGATTTAGAGTTCCAAATTCATCTATCTATATGGGAAAGAACAGAGTGAAACCTAAAAATAAAAACTGCTTCTATAAACGAACGCTTCAACCTAGAAGAACACAATTTGGTGAGCCAAGTGGCATTTGTGTACTGATCATTACCACCGCGTATCATGAAGATGGGGTGAAAAAATATTTGCTGGTATTTCGGAAACTCGTTATTTCTTAGAAGCTTGGCAACCCCTCTCAATGAATGTGCTTTTCCCCAGTTTGTGCCTAGGGCTATTTGAAGAGGAAACAAACCATAGGGACAAAACTGAGAAATTTTTTTCTTTTGTCAAGTTTCAAAGAGCTACTACAAACCATGTTGGATTTAGAGTTCCAAACTCATCTATCTATATAGGAGAGAACAGAGGGAAACCTAAAAATAAAAACTGCTACTGTAAACAAACGTTTCAACCTAGAAGAGCAAAATTTGGTGAGCCAATTGGTATTTGTGTACTTGTCATTACCACCGAGTATCATCAAGATTGGGTGAAAAAATATTTGCTGGTATTTCGGCAACCCGTAATTTCTTGGGAGCTTGGCAAACCCTTTCAATGAAAGTGCTTTTCCACAGTCTCTGCTTAGGGCTACTTGAAGAGGAAACAAATCATAGAGACAAAACTGAGAACTCCTTTATTTTGTAAAGTTTCAAAGAGCTACTACAAACCATGTTGGATTTAGAGTTCCAAATTCAGCTATCTATATAGGAGAGAGCAGAAGGAAACCTAAAAATATAAACTGCTACTGTAAGGAACGCTTCAACCTAGAAGAACAAAATTTGGTGAGCCAAGAGGGATTTGTGTACTTGTCCTTACCAAAAAGTATCATCAAGAATGGGTGAAAAAATATTTGTTGGTATTTCAGAAACTTGTTATTTCTTAGACGCTTGGCAACCCCTCTCAATGAATGTGCTTTTCCCCAGTCTGTGCCTAGGGCTATTTGAAGAGGAAACAAACCATAGAGACAAAACTGAGAACTTTTTTCTTTTGTCAAGTTTCAAAGAGCTACTATAAACCATGTTGTAATTAGAGATCCAAATTCATCTATCTATATAAAGAGAACAGAGTGAAACCTAAAAATAAAAACTGCTACTGTAAACGAACTCTTCAACCAAGAAGAACACAATTTTCTGAGCCAAGTGGTATTTGTGTACTTGTCATTAACACCAAGTATCATCAGGATTGGGTGAAAAAATATTTGCTGGTATTTCGGAAACTCGTTATTTCTTAGAAGCTTTGGAAACCTCTCAATGAAAGTGCTTTTCCACAGTCCGTGCCTAGGGCTACTTGAAGAGGAAACAAACCATAGAGACAAAACTGAGAAGTCCTTTATTTTATGAAGTTTCAAAGAGGTAGTACAAACCATGTTGGATGTAGAGTTCCAAATTCATCTATCTTTATAGGAGAGAACTGAGTGAAACCTAAAAATAAAAACTGCTACTGTAAACGAATGCTTCAACCTCGAAGAACAAAATTTGGTGAGCCAAGTGGGATTTGCATACTTGTCATTAATACCAATTATCATCAAGATTGGGTGAAAAACTGTTTGCTGGTATTTCGGAAACTTGTAATTTCTTGGAAGCTTGGCAACCCCTTTAAATGAAAGTGCATTTCCACAGTCTCTGCTTAGGGATACTTGAGGAGGAAACAAATCATAGAGACAAAACTGAGAACTCCTTTATTTTGTCAAGTTTCAAAGAGCTACTACAAACCATGTTGGATTTATAGTTCCAAATTCATCTATCTATATAGGAGAGAACAGAGGGACACATAAAATTATAAACTGCTACTGTAAACGAACGCTTCAACCTAGAAGAAGGAAATTTTGGTGAGTCAAGTTGAATTTGTGTACTCATCATTACCACCAGTATCATCAAGATTGGGTGAAAAAATATTTGCTGGTATTTCGGAAACTCGTTATTTCTTAGAAGCTTGAAAACAACTCTCAATGAAAGTGCTTTTCCACAGTCTGTGCCTAGGGCTACTTGAAGACGAAACAAACCATAGAGACAAAACTGAGAACTTTTTTATTTTGTCAAGTTTCAAAGAGCTACTACAAACCATGTTGGATTTAGAGTTCCAAATTCATCTATCTATATAGGAGAGAACATAGAGAAACCTAAATATAAAAACTGCTACTGTAAGTGAACGCTTCAACCTAGAAGAGCAAAATTTGTGAGCCAAGTGGGATTTGTTTACTTGTCATTACCACCAAGTATCATCAAGATTGGGTGAAAAAATATTTGCTGGTATTTCGGAAACCCGTAATTTCTTGGAAGCTTGGCAAACACTTTCAATGAAAGTGCTTTTCCACAGTCTGTGTCTAGGGCTACTTGAAGAGGAAACAAACCATAGAGACAAAACTGAGAACTCTTTATTTTGTCAAGTTTCAGGTAGCTACTACAAACCATGTTGATTTTAGAGTTCCAAATTCATCTATCTATATAGGAGAGAACAGAGGGAAACCTAAAAATAAAAACTGCTACTGTAAACGAACGCTTCAACATCGAAGAACAAAATTTGGTGAGCCAAGTGGGATTTGTGTCCTTGTAATTACCACCAAGTATCATCAAGATTACGTGAAAAAATATTTGCTGGTATTTCGGAAACTCGTAATTTCTTGGAAGTTTGGCAAACCCTTTCAATGAAAGTGCTTTTCCACAGTCTCCGCTTAGGGCTATTTGAAGAGGAAACAAATCAAAGAGACAAAACTGAGAACTCCTTTATTTATGAAGTTTCAAAGAGCTACTACAAACCATGTTGGATTTAGAGTTCCAAATTCATCTATCTATATAGGAGAGAACAAAGTGAAACCTAAAAATACAAACGGCTACTGTAAACGAACGCTTCAACCTGAAAGAACAAAATTTGATGAGCCAAGTGGGATTTGTGTACATATCATACCACAAAGTGTTATCAAGATAGGGTGAAAAAATATTTTCTGGTATTTCGGAAACTCGTTATTCCTTGGAAGCTTGGCAACCCTTTTCAATGCAAGTGCTTTTCCACAGTTTGTGCCTAGGGCTACTTGAAGAGGAAACAAACCATAGAGACAAAACTGAGAACTCCTTTATTTTATGAAGTTTCAAAGAGCTACTACAAACCATGTTGGATTTAGAGTTCCAAATTCATCTATCTATATAGGAGAGAACAAAGTGAAACCTAAAAATAAAAACGGCTACTGTAAACGAACGCTTCAACCTGAAAGAACAAAATTTGATGAGCCAAGTGGGATTTGTGTACATATCATACCACAAAGTGTTATCAAGATAGGGTGAAAAAATATTTTCTGATATTTCGGAAACTCGTTATTCCTTGGAAGCTTGGCAACCCTTTTCAATGCAAGTGCTTTTCCACAGTTTGTGCCTAGGGCTACTTGAAGAGGAAACAAACCATAGAGACAAAACAGAGAACTAATTTATTTTGTCAAGTTTCAAAGAGCTACTACAAACCGTGGTGGATTTAGAGTTCCAAATTCATCTATCTATATAGGAGAGAACAGAGAACAACCTAAATATACAAACTGCTACTGTAGACGAACGCTTCAACCTAGAAGAACAAAATTTGGTGAGCCAAGTGGGATTTGTGTACTGATCATTACCACCAAGTATCATCAAGATTGGGTGAAAAAATATTTGCTGGTATTTCGAAAACTCGTTATTTCTTAGAATCTTGGCAACCCCTCTCAATGAAAGTGCTTTTCCACAGTCTGTGCCTAGGTCTATTGAAGAGGAAACAAACCATAGAGACAAAACTGAGAACTCCTTTATTTTGTCAAGTTTCAAAGAGCTACTACAAACCGTGGTGGATTTAGAGTTCCAAATTCATCTATCTATATAGGAGAGAACAGAGTGAAACCTAAATATAACAACTTCTACTGTAGACGAACGCTTAAACCTAGAGGAACAAAATTTGGTGAGCAAAGTGGGATTTGTGTACTGATCATTACCACCAAGTATCATCAATATTGGGTGAAAAAATATTTGCTGCTATTTCGGAAACTCGTTATTTCTTAGAAGCCTCAACACCCCTCTCAATGAAAGTGCTTTTCCACAGTCTGTGCCTAGGGCTACTTGAAGAGGAAACAAACCATAGAGAAAAAACTGAGATCTCCTTTATTTTGTCACGTTTCAAAGAGCTACCACAAACCATGTTGGATTTAGTGTTTTAAATTCATCTATATATCTAGGAGAGAACAGAGTGAAACCTAAAAATAAAAACAGCTACTCTAAACGAACGCTTCAACCTAGAAGAACAAAATTTGGTGAGCCAAGTGGGATTTGTGTACGTATCATTACCACCAAGTATCATCAAGATTGGGTGAAAAAATATTTGCTGGTATTTCAAAACTCGTAATTTTTTGATAGCTTGGCAACCCCTTTTAATGAAAGTGCTTTTCCACAGTCTCTGCTTAGGGCCACTTGAAGAGGAAACAAACCATAGAGACAACACTGAGAACATTTTTATTTTGTCAAGTTTCAAAGAGCTACTACAAACCATGTTGGATTTAGAGTTCCAAATTCATCTATCTATATAGGAGAGAACAGAGGGAAACCTAAAAATAAAAACTGCACTTGTAAACGAACGCTTCAAACTCGAAGAGAAAAATTTGGTGAGCCAAGTGGGATTTGTGTATTTGTAATTACCACCAAGTATCATCATAATTGGGTGAAAAAATATTTGCCGGTATTTCGGCAACCCGTAATTTTTTGTGAGCTTTGCAAAACCTTTCAATGAAAGTGCTTTTCCCCAGTTTCTGCTTAGGGCTACTTGAAGAAGAAACAAATCATAGAGACAAAACTGAGAACTACTTTATTTTGTCAAGTTTCAAAGAGCTACTACAAACCATGTTGGATTTTGAGTTCCAAATTCATCTATCTATATAGGAGCGAACAGAGGGAAACCTAAAAATAAAAACTGCTACTGTAAACGAACGCTTCAACCTAGAAGAACAAAATTTGGTGAGCCAAGTGTGATTTGTGTACTGATCATTACCACCAAGTATCATCAAGATTGGGAGAAAAAATATTTGCTGGTATTTCGGAAACTCGTTATTTCTTAGAAGCTGGGCAACCCCTTTAAATGAAAGTGCTGTTCTACAGTTTGTGCCTAGGGCTACTTGGAGAGGAAACAAACCATAGAGACAAAACTGAGAACTCCTTTATTTTGTTAAGTTTCAAAGAGCTACTACAAACCATATTGGATTTAGAGTTCCAAATTCATCTATCTATATGGGAAAGAACAGAGTGAAACCTAAAAATAAAAACTGCTTCTATAAACGAACGCTTCAACCTAGAAGAACACAATTTGGGGAGCCAAGTGGCATTTGTGTACTGATCATTACCACCGCGTATCATGAAGATTGGGTGAAAAAATATTTGCTGGTATTTCGGAAACTCGTTATTTCTTAGAAGCTTTGCACCCCTCTCAATGAATGTGCTTTTCCCCAGTCTATGTCTAGGGCTATTTGAAGAGGAAACAAACCATAGGGACAAAACTGAGAAATTTTTTCTTTTGTCAAGTTTCAAAGAGCTACTACAAACCATGTTGGATTTAGAGTTCCAAATTCATCTATCTATATAGGAGAGAACAGAGGGAAACCTAAAAATAAAAACTGCTACTGTAAACAAACGTTTCAACCTAGAAGAGCAAAATTTGGTGAGCCAATTGGTATTTGTGTACTTGTCATTACCACCGAGTATCATCAAGATTGGGTGAAAAAATATTTGCTGGTATTTCGGCAACCCGTAATTTCTTGGGAGCTTGGCAAACCCTTTCAATGAAAGTGCTTTTCCACAGTCTCTGCTTAGGGCTACTTGAAGAGGAAACAAATCATAGAGACAAAACTGAGAACTCCTTTATTTTGTAAAGTTTCAAAGAGCTACTACAAACCATGTTGGATTTAGAGTTCCAAATTCAGCTATCTATATAGGAGAGAGCAGAAGGAAACCTAAAAATATAAACTGCTACTGTAAGGAACGCTTCAACCTAGAAGAACAAAATTTGGTGAGACAAGTGGGATTTGTGTACTTGTCGTTACCAAAAAGTATCATCAAGAATGGGTGAAAAAATATTTGTTGGTATTTCAGAAACTTGTTATTTCTTAGAAGCTTGGCAACCCCTCTCAATGAATGTGCTTTTCCCCAGTCTGTGCCTAGGGCTATTTGAAGAGGAAACAAACCATAGAGACAAAACTGAGAACTTTTTTCTTTTGTCAAGTTTCAAAGAGCTACTACAAACCATGTTGGAATTAGAGTTCCAAATTCATCTATCTATATAGGAGAGAACTGAGTGAAACCTAAAAATAAAAACTGCTACTGTAAACGAACTCTTCAACCAAGAAGAACACAATTTGGTGAGACAAGTGGTATTTGTGTAATTGTCATTAACACCAAGTATCATCAGGATTGGGTGAAAAAATATTTGCTGGTATTTCGGAAACTCGTTATTTCTTAGAAGCTTGGGAAACCCTCCCAATGAAAGTGCTTTTCCACAGTCCGTGCCTAGGGCTACTTGAAGAGGAAACAAACCATAGAGACAAAACTGAGAACTCCTTTATTTTATGAAGTTTCAAAGAGGTAGTACAAACCATGTTGGATTTAGAGTTCCAAATTCATCTATCTATATAGGAGAGAACTGAGTGAAACCTAAAAATAAAAACTGCTACTGTAAACGAACGCTTCAACCTCGAAGAACAAAATTTGGTGAGCCAAGTGGGATTTGTGTACTTGTCATTAATACCAAGTATCATCAAGATTGGGTGAAAAACTGTTTGCTGGTATTTCGGAAACTTGTAATTTCTTGGAAGCTTGGCAACCCCTTTTAATGAAAGTGCTTTTCCACAGTCTCTGCTTAGAGATAGTTGAGGAGGAAACAAATCATAGAGACAAAACTGAGAACTCCTTTATTTTGTCAAGTTTCAAAGAGCTACTACAAACCATGTTGGATTTATAGTTCCAAATTCATCTGTCTATATAGGAGAGAACAGAGGGACACCTAAAATTATAAACTGCTACTGTAAACGAACGCTTCAACCTAGAAGAACCAATTTTGGTGAGTCAAGTTGAATTTGTGTACTGATCATTACCACCAGTATCATCAAGATTGGGTGAAAAAATATTTGCTGGTATTTTGGAAACTCGTTATTTCTTAGAAGCTTGAAAACAACTCTCAATGAAAGTGCTTTTCCACAGTCTGTGCCTAGGGCTACTTGAAGAGGAAACAAACCATAGAGACAAAACTGAGATCTCCTTTATTTTGTCAGGTTTCAAAGAGCTACTACAAACCATGTTGGATTTAGTGTTTTAAATTCATCTATATATCTAGGAGAGAACAGAGTGAAACCTAAAAATAAAAACAGCTACTGTAAACGAACGCATCAACCTAGAAGAACAAAATTTGGTGAGCCAAGTGGGATTTGTGTAAGTATCATTACCACCAAGTATCATCAAGATTGGGTGAAAAAATATTTGCTGTTATTTCAAAACTCGTAATTTTTTGATAGCTTGGCAACCCCTTTTAATGAAAGTGCTATTCCACAGTCTCTGCTTAGGGCCACTTGAAGTGGAAACAAACCATAGAGACAACACTGAGAACATTTTTATTTTGTCAAGTTTCAAAGAGCTACTACAAACCATGTTGGATTTAGAGTTCCAAATTCATCTATCTATATAGAAGAGAACAGAGGGACACCTAAAATTATAAACTGCTACTGTAAACGAACGCTTCAACCTAGAAGAAGGAAATTTTGGTGAGTCAAGTTGAATTTGTGTACTGATCATTACCACCTGTATCATCAAGATTGGGTGAAAAAATATTTGCTGGTATTTTGGAAACTCGTTATTTCTTAGAAGCTTGAAAACAACTCTCAATGAAAGTGCTTTTCCACAGTCTGTGCCTAGGGCTACTTGAAGAGGAAACAAACCATAGAGACAAAACTGAGAACTTTTTTATTTTGTCAAGTTTCAAAGAGCTACTACAAACCATGTTGGATTTTAGAGTTCCAAATTCATCTATCTATATAGGAGAGAACAGAGGGAAACCTAAAAATAAAAACTGCTACTGTAAACGAACGCTTCAACATCGAAGAACAAAATTTGGTGAGCCAAGTGGGATTTGTGTCCTTGTAATTACCACCAAGAATCATCAAGATTACGTGAAAAAATATTTGCTGGTATTTCGGAAACTCGTAATTTCTTGGAAGTTTGGCAAACCCTTTCAATGAAAGTGCTTTTCCACAGTCTCCGCTTAGGGCTATTTGAAGAGGAAACAAATCAAAGAGACAAAACTGAGAACTCTTTTATTTTATGAAGTTTCAAAGAGCTACTACAAACCATGTTGGATTTAGAGTTCCAAATTCATCTATCTATATAGGAGAGAACAAAGTGAAACCTAAAAATAAAAACGGCTACTGTAAACGAACGCTTCAACCTGAAAGAACAAAATTTGATGAGCCAAGTGGGATTTGTGTACATATCATACCACAAAGTGTTATCAAGATAGGGTGAAAAAATATTTTCTGGTATTTCGGAAACTCGTTATTCCTTGGAAGCTTGGCAACCCTTTTCAATGCAAGTGCTTTTCCACAGTTTGTGCCTAGGGCTACTTGAAGAGGAAACAAACCATAGAGACAAAACAGAGAACTAATTTATTTTGTCAAGTTTCAAAGAGCTACTACAAACCGTGGTGGATTTAGAGTTCCAAATTCATCTATCTATATAGGAGAGAACAGAGAACAACCTAAATATACAAACTGCTACTGTAGACGAACGCTGCAACCTAGAAGAACAAAATTTGGTGAGCCAAGTGGGATTTGTGTACTGATCATTACCACCAAGTATCATCAAGATTGGGTGAAAAAATATTTGCTGGTATTTCGAAAACTCGTTATTTCTTAGAATCTTGGCAACCCCTCTCAATGAAAGTGCTTTTCCACAGTCTGTGCCTAGGTCTATTGAAGAGGAAACAAACCATAGAGACAAAACTGAGAACTCCTTTATTTTGTCAAGTTTCAAAGAGCTACTACAAACCGTGGTGGATTTAGAGTTCCAAATTCATCTATCTATATAGGAGAGAACAGAGTGAAACCTAAATATAACAACTTCTACTGTAGACGAACGCTTAAACCTAGAGGAACAAAATTTGGTGAGCAAAGTGGGATTTGTGTACTGATCATTACCACCAAGTATCATCAATATTGGGTGAAAAAATATTTGCTGCTATTTCGGAAACTCGTTATTTCTTAGAAGCCTCAACACCCCTCTCAATGAAAGTGCTTTTCCACAGTCTGTGCCTAGGGCTACTTGAAGAGGAAACAAACCATAGAGAAAAAACTGAGATCTCCTTTATTTTGTCACGTTTCAAAGAGCTACCACAAACCATGTTGGATTTAGTGTTTTAAATTCATCTATATATCTAGGAGAGAACAGAGTGAAACCTAAAAATAAAAACAGCTACTCTAAACGAACGCTTCAACCTAGAAGAACAAAATTTGGTGAGCCAAGTGGGATTTGTGTACGTATCATTACCACCAAGTATCATCAAGATTGGGTGAAAAAATATTTGCTGGTATTTCAAAACTCGTAATTTTTTGATAGCTTGGCAACCCCTTTTAATGAAAGTGCTTTTCCACAGTCTCTGCTTAGGGCCACTTGAAGAGGAAACAAACCATAGAGACAACACTGAGAACATTTTTATTTTGTCAAGTTTCAAAGAGCTACTACAAACCATGTTGGATTTAGAGTTCCAAATTCATCTATCTATATAGGAGAGAACAGAGGGAAACCTAAAAATAAAAACTGCACTTGTAAACGAACGCTTCAAACTCGAAGAGAAAAATTTGGTGAGCCAAGTGGGATTTGTGTATTTGTAATTACCACCAAGTATCATCATAATTGGGTGAAAAAATATTTGCCGGTATTTCGGCAACCCGTAATTTTTTGTGAGCTTTGCAAAACCTTTCAATGAAAGTGCTTTTCCCCAGTTTCTGCTTAGGGCTACTTGAAGAAGAAACAAATCATAGAGACAAAACTGAGAACTACTTTATTTTGTCAAGTTTCAAAGAGCTACTACAAACCATGTTGGATTTAGAGTTCCAAATTCATCTATCTATATAGGAGAGAACTGAGGGACACCTAAAATTATAAACTGCTACTGTAAACGAATGCTTCAACCTAGAAGAAGGAAATTTTGGTGAGTCAAGTTGAATTTGTGTACTGATCATTACCACCTGTATCATCAAGATTGGGTGAAAAAATATTTGCTGGTATTTCGGAAACTCGTTATTTCTTAGAAGCTTTGCACCCCTCTCAATGAATGTGCTTTTCCCCAGTCTATGTCTAGGGCTATTTGAAGAGGAAACAAACCATAGGGACAAAACTGAGAAATTTTTTCTTTTGTCAAGTTTCAAAGAGCTACTACAAACCATGTTGGATTTAGAGTTCCAAATTCATCTATCTATATAGGAGAGAACAGAGGGAAACCTAAAAATAAAAACTGCTACTGTAAACAAACGTTTCAACCTAGAAGAGCAAAATTTGGTGAGCCAATTGGTATTTGTGTACTTGTCATTACCACCGAGTATCATCAAGATTGGGTGAAAAAATATTTGCTGGTATTTCGGCAACCCGTAATTTCTTGGGAGCTTGGCAAACCCTTTCAATGAAAGTGCTTTTCCACAGTCTCTGCTTAGGGCTACTTGAAGAGGAAACAAATCATAGAGACAAAACTGAGAACTCCTTTATTTTGTAAAGTTTCAAAGAGCTACTACAAACCATGTTGGATTTAGAGTTCCAAATTCAGCTATCTATATAGGAGAGAGCAGAAGGAAACCTAAAAATATAAACTGCTACTGTAAGGAACGCTTCAACCTAGAAGAACAAAATTTGGTGAGACAAGTGGGATTTGTGTACTTGTCGTTACCAAAAAGTATCATCAAGAATGAGTGAAAAAATATTTGTTGGTATTTCAGAAACTTGTTATTTCTTAGAAGCTTGGCAACCCCTCTCAATGAATGTGCTTTTCCCCAGTCTGTGCCTAGGGCTATTTGAAGAGGAAACAAACCATAGAGACAAAACTGAGAACTTTTTTCTTTTGTCAAGTTTCAAAGAGCTACTACAAACCATGTTGGAATTGGAGTTCCAAATTCATCTATCTATATAGGAGAGAACTGAGTGAAACCTAAAAATAAAAACTGCTACTGTAAACGAACTCTTCAACCAAGAAGAACACAATTTGGTGAGCCAAGTGGTATTTGTGTAATTGTCATTAACACCAAGTATCATCAGGATTGGGTGAAAAAATATTTGCTGGTATTTCGGAAACTCGTTATTTCTTAGAAGCTTGGGAAACCCTCCCAATGAAAGTGCTTTTCCACAGTCCGTGCCTAGGGCTACTTGAAGAGGAAACAAACCATAGAGACAAAACTGAGAACTCCTTTATTTTATGAAGTTTCAAAGAGGTAGTACAAACCATGTTGGATTTAGAGTTCCAAATTCATCTATCTATATTGGAGAGAACTGAGTGAAACCTAAAAATAAAAACTGCTACTGTAAACGAACGCTTCAACCTCGAAGAACAAAATTCGGTGAGCCAAGTGGGATTTGTGTACTTGTCATTAATACCAAGTATAATCAAGATTGGGTGAAAAACTGTTTGCTGGTATTTCGGAAACTTGTAATTTCTTGGAAGCTTGGCAACCCCTTTTAATGAAAGTGCTTTTCCACAGTCTCTGCTTAGAGATAGTTGAGGAGGAAACAAATCATAGAGACAAAACTGAGAACTCCTTTATTTTGTCAAGTTTCAAAGAGCTACTACAAACCATGTTGGATTTATAGTTCCAAATTCATCTGTCTATATAGGAGAGAACAGAGGGACACCTAAAATTATAAACTGCTACTGTAAACGAACGCTTCAACCTAGAAGAACCAATTTTGGTGAGTCAAGTTGAATTTGTGTACTGATCATTACCACCAGTATCATCAAGATTGGGTGAGAAAATATTTGCTGGTATTTTGGAAACTCGTTATTTATTAGAAGCTTGAAAACAACTCTCAATGAAAGTGCTTTTCCACAGTCTGTGCCTAGGGCTACTTGAAGAGGAAACAAACCATAGAGACAAAACTGAGATCTCCTTTATTTTGTCAGGTTTCAAAGAGCTACTACAAACCATGTTGGATTTAGTGTTTTAAATTCATCTATATATCTAGGAGAGAACAGAGTGAAACCTAAAAATAAAAACAGCTACTGTAAACGAACGCATCAACCTAGAAGAACAAAATTTGGTGAGCCAAGTGGGATTTGTGTACGTATCATTACCACCAAGTATCATCAAGATTGGGTGAAAAAATATTTGCTGGTATTTCAAAACTCGTAATTTTTTGATAGCTTGGCAACCCCTTTGAATGAAAGTGCTATTCCACAGTCTCTGCTTAGGGCCACTTGAAGTGGAAACAAACCATAGAGACAACACTGAGAACATTTTTATTTTGTCAAGTTTCAAAGAGCTACTACAAACCATGTTGGATTTAGAGTTCCAAATTCATCTATCTATATAGAAGAGAACAGAGGGACACCTAAAATTATAAACTGCTACTGTAACCGAACGCTTCAACCTAGAAGAAGGAAATTTTGGTGAGTCAAGTTGAATTTGTGTACTGATCATTACCACCTGTATCATCAAGATTGGGTGAAAAAATATTTGCTGGTATTTTGGAAACTCGTTATTTCTTAGAAGCTTGAAAACAACTCTCAATGAAAGTGCTTTTCCACAGTCTGTGCCTAGGGCTACTTGAAGAGGAAACAAACAATAGAGACAAAACTGAGAACTTTTTAATTTTGTCAAGTTTCAAAGAGCTACTACAAACCATGTTGGATTTAGAGTTCCAAATTCATCTATCTATATAGGAGAGAACATAGAGAAACCAAAATATAAAAACTGCTACTGTAAATGAACGCTTCAACCTAGAAGAGCAAAATTTGTGAGCCAAGTGGGATTTATTTACTTGTCATTACCACCAAGTATCATCAAGATTGGGTGAAAAAATATTTGCTGGTATTTCGGAAACCCGTAATTTCTTGGAAGCTTGGCAAACCCTTTCAATGAAAGTGCTTTTCCACAGTCTGTGTCTAGGTCTACTTGAAGAGGAAACAAACCATAGAGACAAAACTGAGAACTCCTTTATTTTGTCAAGTTTCAGGGAGCTACTACAAACCATGTTGATTTTAGAGTTCCAAATTCATCTATCTATACAGGAGAGAACAGAGGGAAACCTAAAAATAAAAACTGCTACTGTAAACGAACGCTTCAACCACGAAGAACAAAATTTGGTGAGCCAAGTGGGATTTGTGTCCTTGTAATTACCACCAAGAATCATCAAGATTACGTGAAAAAATATTTGCTGGTATTTCGGAAACTCGTTATTCCTTGGAAGCTTGGCAACCCTTTTCAATGCAAGTGCTTTTCCACAGTTTGTGCCTAGGGCTACTTGAAGAGGAAACAAACCATAGAGACAAAACAGAGAACTAATTTATTTTGTCAAGTTTCAAAGAGCTACTACAAACCGTGGTGGATTTTGAGTTCCAAATTCATCTATCTATATAGGAGAGAACAGAGAACAACCTAAATATACAAACTGCTACTGTAGACGAACGCTTCAACCTAGAAGAACAAAATTTGGTGAGCCAAGTGGGATTTGTGTACTGATCATTACCACCAAGTATCATCAAGATTGGGTGAAAAAATATTTGCTGGTATTTCGGAAACTCGTTATTTCTTAGAATCTTGGCAACCCCTCTCAATGAAAGTGCTTTTCCACAGTCTGTGCCTAGGTCTGTTGAAGAGGAAACAAACCATAGAGACAAAACTGAGAACTCCTTTATTTTGTCAAGTTTCAAAGAGCTACTACAAACCGTGGTGGATTTAGAGTTCCAAATTCATCTATCTATATAGGAGAGAACAGAGTGAAACCTAAATATAACAACTTCTACTGTAGACGAACGCTTAAACCTAGAGGAACAAAATTTGGTGAACAAAGTGGGATTTGTGTACTGATCATTACCACCAAGTATCATCAATATTGGGTGAAAAAATATTTGCTGCTATTTCGGAAACTCGTTATTTCTTAGAAGCCTCAACACCCCTCTCAATGAAAGTGCTATTCCTCAGTCTGTGCCTAGGGCTACTTGAAGAGGAAACAAACCATAGAGAAAAAACTGAGATCTCCTTTTTTTTGTCACGTTTCAAAGAGCTACCACAAACCATGTTGGATTTAGTGTTTTAAATTCATCTATATATCTAGGAGAGAACAGAGTGAAACCTAAAAATAAAAACAGCTACTCTAAACGAACGCTTCAACCTAGAAGAACCAAATTTGGTGAGCCAAGTGGGATTTGTGTACGTATCATTACCACCAAGTATCATCAAGATTGGGTGAAAAAATATTTGCTGGTATTTAAAAACTCGTAATTTTTTTGATAGCTTGGCAACCCCTTTTAATGAAAGTGCTATTCCACAGTCTCTGCTTAGGGCCACTTGAAGAGGAAACAAACCATAGAGACAACACTGAGAACATTTTTATTTTGTCAAGTTTCAAAGAGCTACTACAAACCATGTTGGATTTAGAGTTCCAAATTCATCTATCTATATAGGAGAGAACTGAGGGACACCTAAAATTATAAACTGCTACTGTAAACGAATGCTTCAACCTAGAAGAAGGAAATTTTGGTGAGTCAAGTTGAATTTGTGTACTGATCATTACCACCTGTATCATCAAGATTGGGTGAAAAAATATTTGCTGGTATTTCGGAAACTCGTTATTTCTTAGAAGCTTTGCACCCCTCTCAATGAATGTGCTTTTCCCCAGTCTATGTCTAGGGCTATTTGAAGAGGAAACAAACCATAGGGACAAAACTGAGAACTTGTTTATTTTGTCAAGTTTCAAAGAGCTACTACAAACCATGTTGGATTTAGAGTTCCAAATTCATCTATCTATATAGGAGAGAACATAGAGAAACCTAAATATAAAAACTGCTACTGTAAATGAACGCTTCAACCTAGAAGAGCAAAATTTGTGAGCCAAGTGGGATTTATTTACTTGTCATTACAACCAAGTATCATCAAGATTGGGTGAAATAATATTTGCTGGTATTTCGGAAACCCGTAATTTCTTGGAAGCTTGGCAAACCCTTTCAATGAAAGTGCTTTTCCACAGTCTGTGTCTAGGGCTACTTGAAGAGGAAACAAACCATAGAGACAAAACTGAGAACTCCTTTATTTTGTCAAGTTTCAGGGAGCTACTACAAACCATGTTGGATTTAGTTCCAAATTCATCTATATGTATAGGAGAGAACAGAGGGAAACCTAAAAATAAAAACTGCTACTGTAAACGAACGCTTCAACCTAGAAGAGCAAAATTTGTTGAGCCAAGTGAGATTTGTGTCCTTGTCATTACCACCAAGTATCATCAAGATTGGGTGAAAAAATATTTGCTGGTATTTCGGAAACTCGTTATTTCTTAGAAGCTTGGGAAACCCTCTCAATGAAATTGCTTTTCCACAGCCTGTGCCTAGGGCTACTTGAAGAGGAAACAAACCATAGAGACAAAACTGAGGTCTCCTTTATTTTATGAAGTTTCAAAGAGGTACTACAAACCATGTTGGATTTAGAGTTCCAAATTCATCTATCTATATAGAAGAGAACTGAGTGAAACCTAAAAATAAAAACTGCTACTCTAAACGAACGCTTCAACCTCGAAGAACAAAATTTGGTGAGCCAAGTGGGATTTGTGTACTTGTCATTAACACCAAGTATCATCAAGATTGGGTGAAAAACTGTTTGCTGGTATTTCGGAAACTCGTAATTTCTTGGAAGCTTGGCAACCCCTTTCAATGAAAGTGCTTTTCCACAGTCTCTGCTTAGGGATACTTGAGGAGGAAACAAATCATAAAGACAAAACTGCGAACTCCTTTTGTGTCAAGTTTCAAAGAGCTACTACAAACCATGTTGGATTTAGAGTTCCGAATTCATCTATCTATATAAAAGAGAACAGAGTGAATCCTAAAAATAAAAACTGCTACTGTAAACGAACACTTCAACCTAGAAGAACACAATTAGGTGAGCAAAGTGGTATTTGTGTACTGATCATTACCACCAAGTATCATCATGATTGGGTGAAAAAATATTTGCTGGTGTTTCGGAAACTCGTTATTTCTTAGAAGCTTGGGAAACCCTCTCAATGAAAGTGCTTTTCCACAATCTGTGCATAGGGCTACTTGAAGAGGAAACAATCCCTAGAGACAAAACTGAGAACTCCTTTATTTTGTCAAGATTCAAGAGCTACTACAAAACATGTTTTATTTAGAGTTCCAAATTCTTCTATCTATATAGGAGAGAACAGAGTGAAACCTAAAAATAAAAACTGCTAATGTAAACGAACGCTTCAACCTAGAAGAACAAAATTTGGTGAGCCAAGTGGGATTTGTGTACTTGTCATTACCCCCAAGTATCATCAAGATTGGGTGAAAAAATATTTGCTGGTATTTCAGAAACACGTAATTTCTTGGAAGCTTGGCAACCCATTTCAATGGAAGTGTTTTCCACAGTCTCTGCCTGGGCTACTTGAAGAGGAAACAAATCATAGAGAAAAAACTGAGCACTACTTTTTGTCAAGTTTCAAAGAGCTACTACAAATCTTGTTGGATTTAGAGTTCCAAATTCATCTATCTATATAGGAGAGAACAAAGTGAAACCTAAAAATAAAAACTGCTACTGTAAACGAACGCTTCAATCTAGAAGAACAAAATTTTTTGAGACAAGTGGGATTTGTGTACCGATCATTACCACCATGTATCATCAAGATTGGGTGAAAAAATATTTGGTGGTATTTCGGAAACTCGTTATTTCTTTTACGCTTGGCAACTCCTTTCAATGAAAGTGCTTTTCCACAGTCTCTGCTTAGGGCTACTAGAAGAGAAAACAAATCATAGAGACAAAACTGAGAACTACTTTTTTGTGTCACGTTTCAAAGCGCTACTACAAACCATGCTGGATTTAGAGTTCCAAATTCAGCTATCTATATAGGAGAGAACAGAGGGACACCTAAAAATATAAACTGCTAGTGTAAACGAACGCTTCAACCTAGAAGAACACAGTTTGGTGAGTCAAGTGGGATTTTTGTACTGATCATTACCACCAAGTATCATCAAGATGGGTGAAAAAATATTTGCTGGTATTTTGGAAACTCGTTGTTTGTTAGAAGCTTGGCAACAACTCTCAATGAAAGTGCTTTTCCATAATTTGTGCCTAGGGCTACTTCAATAGGAAAGAAACCATAGAGACAAAACTGAGACTCCTTTATTTTGTCAAGTTTCAAAGAGCTACTACAAACCATGTTGGATTTAGTGTTCCAAATTCATCTATCTATATAGGAGAGAACAGAGTGAAACCTAAAAATAAAAACTGCTACTGTAAACGAACGCTACAACCTAGAAGAACACAATTCGGTGAGCCAAGGGGCATTTGTGTACTGATCATTACCACCAAGTATCATTAATATTGGGTGAAAAAATATTTGCTTGTATTTCGAAAACTCATTATTTCTTTAAAGCTTGGCAACCGCTCTCAATGAAAGTGCTTTTCCACAGTCTGTGCGTAGGGCTTCTTGAAAAAGAAACAAACCATAGAGACAAAACTGAGAACTATTTTATTTTGTCAAGTTTCAAAGAGCTACTGCAAACCATGTTGGATTAATAGTTCCAAATTCATCTCTCTATATAGGATAGAACAGAGTGAAACCTAAAAATAAAAACTGCTACTGTAGAGGAAATATTCAAACTAGAAGAACAAAATTTGGTGAGCCAAGTGTGATTTGTGTAATTGTCATTACCACAAAGTATCATCAAGATTGGGTGAAAAAATATTTGCTGGTATTTCGGAAACTCGTTATTTCTTAGAAGCTTGGCAACCCCTCTCAATGAAAGTGCTTTTCCACAGTCTGTGCCTAGGGCTACTTGAAGATGAAACAAACCATAGAGACAAAACTTAGAACTCCTTTATTTTGTCAAGTTACAAATAGCTACTACAAACCAAGTTGGATTTAGAGTTCCAAATTCATCCATCTATATCGAATAGAACGGAGTGAAACCTAAATATAAATACTGCTACTGTAGACGAACGCTTCAACCTAGAAGAACAAAATTTGGTGAGGCCAGTGGGATTGGTGTACTGATCATTACCCACAAGTATCATCAAGATTGGGTGAAAAAATATTTGCTGGTATTTTGGAAACTCGTTATTTCTTAGAAGCTTGGCAACCCCTCTCAATGAAAGTGCTTTTCCACAGTCTGTGCTTAGGGCTACTTGAAGAGGAAAAAAACCATACGGACAAAACAGAGAACTCCTTTATTTTGTCATGTTTCAAAGAGGTAATACAAACCATGTTGGATTTAGAGTTCCAAATTCATCTATCTATGTAGGAGAGAACAGAGGGACACCTAAAAATATAAACTGCTACTCTAAACTAACGCTTCAACCTACAAGAACAAAATTTGGTGAGTCAAGTGGGATTTGTGTACTGATCTTTACCACCAAGTATCATCAAGATTGGGTGAAAAACTGTTTGCTGGTATTTCGGAAACTCGTAATTTCTTGGAAGCGTGGCAACCCCTTTCAATGAAAGTGCTTTTCCACAGTCTGTGTCTAGGGCTACTTGAATAGGAAACAAACCATAGAGACAAAAGTGAGAACTCCTTTATTTTGTCAAGTTTCAAAGAGCTTGTACAAACCATGTTGGATTTAGAGTTCCAAATTTATCTATCTATATAGAAGAGAACAGAGGGAAACCTAAAAATAAAAACTGCTACTGTAAACGAACGCTTCAACCTAGAAGAACAAAATTTGGTGATTAAAGTGCGATTTGTGTACCGATCATTACCACCACGTATAATCAAGATTGGGTGAAAAAATATTTGCTGGTATTTCGGAAACTCGTAATTTCTTGGTAGCTTGGCAACAACTCTCAATCAAAGTGCTTTTCCAGAGTCTGTGCCTAGAGCTACTTGAAGAGGAAACAAACCATAGAGACAAAACTGAGATCTCCTTTATTTTGTCAAGTTTCAAAGAGCTACTACAAACCATGTTGGATTTAGAGTTCCAAATTCATCTATCTATATAGGAAAGAACAGAGGGAAACCTAAAAATTAAAACAGCTATTGTAAACGAACGCTTCAATCTAGAAAAACAAAATTTGGTGAGCCAAGTGGGATTTGTGTATTTATCATTACCACCAAGTATCATCACTTTTGGGTGAAAAAATATTTGCTGGTATTTCAAAACTCATTATTTCTTTAAAGCTTGGCAAACCCTCTCAATAAAAGTGCATTTCCACAGTCTGTGCCTAGGGCTACTTGAAAAAGAAACAAAATATAGAGACAAGTGGGATTTGTGTACTGATCATTACCACCAAGTATCATCAAGATTGGGTGGAAAAATATTTGCTGGTATTTTGGAAACTCGTTATTTCTTAGAAGCTTGAAAACAACTCTCAATGAAAGTGCTTTTCCACAGTCTGTGCCTAGGGCTACTTGAAGAGGAAACAAACCATAGAGATAAAACTGAGATCTAATTTATTTTTTCACGTTTCAAAGAGCTACTACAAACCATGTTGGATTTAGTGTTTTAAATTCATCTATATACCTAGGAGAGAACAGAGTGAAACCTAAAAATAAAAACACCTACTGTAAACGAACTCTTCAACCTAGAAGAACAAAATTTGGTGAGCCAAGTGGGATTTGTGTACGTATCATTACCACCAAGTATCATCAAGATTGGGTGAAAAAATATTTGCTGGTATTTCCAAACTCGTAATTTCTTGGAAGCTTGGCAACCCCTTTTAATGAAAGTGCTTTTCCACAGTCTCTGCTTAGGGCTACTTGAAGAGGAAACAAACAATAGAGACAACACTGAGAACATTTTTATTTTGTCAAGTTTCAAAGAGCTATTACAAACCATGTTGGATTTAGAGTTCCAAATTCATCTATCTATATAGGAGAGAAGAGAGGGAAACCTAAAAATAAAAACTGCACTTGTAAACGAACGCTTCAAACTTGAAGAGAAAAATTTGGTGAGCCAAGTGGGATTTGTGTATTTGTAATTACCACCAAGTATCATCAAGATTGGGTGAAAAAAATTTGCCGGTATTTCGGCAACCCGTAATTTTTTGGGAGCTTGGCAAACCCTTTCAATGAAAGTGCTGTTCTACAGTTTGTGCCTAGGGCTACTTGGAGAGGAAACAAACCATAGAGACAAAACTGAGAACTCCTTTATTTTGTTAAGTCAAAGAGCTACTACAAACCATATTCGATTTAGAGTTAAAATTCATCTGTCTATATGGGAAAGAACAGAGTGAAACCTAAAAATAAAAATTGCTTCTATAAACGAACGCTTCAACCTAGAAGAACACAATTTGGTGAGCCAAGTGGCATTTGTGTACTGATCCTTTCCACCGCGTATCATGAAGATTGGGTGAAAAAATATTTGCTGGTATTTCGCAAACTCGTTATTTCTTAGAAGCTTGGCAACCCCTCTCAATGAATGTGCTTTTCCCCAGTCTGTGCCTAGGGCTATTTGAAGAGGAAATAAAGGATAGAGACCAAACTGAGAACTTTTTTCTTTTGTCAAGTTTCAAAGAGCTACTACAAACTATGTTGGATTTAGAGTTCCAAATTCAGCTATCTATATAGGAGAGAACAGAGGGAAACCTAAAAATAAAAACTGCTACTGTAAACAAACGCCTCAACCTAGAAGAGCAAAATTTGGTGAGCCAAGTGGGATTAGTGTATTTGTCATTACCACCGAGTATCATCAAGATTGGGTGAAAAAATATTTGCTGGTATTTCGGCAACCTGTAATTTCTTGGGAGCTTGGCAAACCCTTTCAATGAAAGTGCTTTTCCACAGTCTCTGCTTAGCGCTACTTGAAGAGGAAACAAATCATAGAGACAAAACTGAGAACTCCTTTATTTTGTCAAGTTTCAAAGAGCTACTACATCCATGTTGGATTTAGAGTTCCAAATTCATCTATCTATATAAAGAGAACAGAGTGAAACCTAAAAATAAAAACTGCTACTGTAAACGAACTCTTCAATCAAGAAGAACACAATTTGGTGAGCCAAGTGGTATTTGTGTACTGATCATTACCACCAAGTATCATCAGGATTGGGTGAAAAAATATTTGCTGGTATTTCGGAAACTCGTTATTTCATAGAAGCTTGGGAAACCTTCTCAATGAAAGTACTTTTCCACAGTTCGTGCCTAGGGCTACTTGGAGAGGAAACAAACCATAGAGACAAAACTGAGAACTCCTTTTTTTTTTGAAGTTTCAAAGAGGTAGTACAAACCATGTTGGATTTAGAGTTACAAATTCATCTATCTATATAGGAGAGAACTCAGTGAAACCAAAAAATAAAAACTGCTACTGTAAACGAGCGCTTCAACCTCGAAGAACAAAATTTGGTGAGCCAAGTGGGATTTGTGTATTTGTCCTTAATACAAAGTATCATCAAGATTGGGTGAAAAACTGTTTGCTGGTATTTCAGAAACTTGTAATTTCTTTAAAGCTTGGCAACCCCTTTCAATGAAAGTGCTTTTCCACAGTCTCTGCTTAGGGATACTTGAGGAGGAAACAAATCATAGAGACAAAACTGAGAACTCCTTCATTTTGTCAAGTTTCAAAGAGCTACTGCCAACCATGTTGGATTTATAGTTCCAAATTCATCTATCTATATAGGAGAGAACAGAGGGACACGTGAAAGTATAAACTGCTACTGTAAACGAACGCTTCAACCTAGAAGAACCAATTTTGGTGACTCAAGTTAAATTTGTGTACTGATCATTACCACCAGTATCATCAAGATTGGGTGAAAAAATATTTGCTGGTATTTTGGAAACTCGTTATTTCTTAGAAGCTTGAAAACAACTCTCAATGAAAGTGCTTTTCCACAGTCTGTGCCTAGGGCTACTTGAAGAGGAAACAAACCATAGAGACAAAACTGAGATCTCCTTTATTTTGTCACGTTTAAAAGAGCTA